>NW_007578200.1:446711-463382 GCF_000690725.1 Stegastes partitus | reverse complement strand
TTTTTTTTTACTACACTTGGCAGCTTTAGTTACTTTTAAAAGAGGAGATTTTACCTGATGAATAATACAGCGAGCTTTTAAGGATGCAACACATTAAAGATTAAACCAGTGATTTCCAACCGTTTTGGTTTCTGAGGGGAAAAGAAAAGCAGTCGGACGTCTATGAGTTGGTAACAGCACCAACAAATGTGGCTTTTTGTCCTTCTGATACGGTTTAATTTGAAATTCCTCATTGATTTGTCCTCTGATTTATGTGGCGTCTGTGTATAAAACAACAAACTAATTCAGACAACGGTAGCGTGATTCTTCACTATTAATAATCTGTACGTCAGGAGGACCAAAACAACACCTTCTAATGCTACTTTTGCTGCTGTGTTTTTTTACTTAAATGGGATTCCTACCTACATGCAACACAGTCAAGGTTTATGAAAATCTGTGCACGCTGTTCTCCACCTACAAAGAATGTTGAGAAACCAGCACGAGGCGTTCTAACTAACCTGCAGGTAGAACATCCCAAAAACCACAATAAGGGTTTCTGAAAGCAGCATTTTTGTCCCAGAAAACCCCACAATTATGGACAGTGGTGCACATTCACACGTGTGTGCCCGTGGCAAGTTCTTCACTGGAGTCCCAGCGGATGATCGACGTCAGCGGCAGGAATCCTTATATTGTAGCCCAGTTCCTCACACGCAGCTGCTTGTGTCACCAGTCGAGGTTCTGACCCGTGGGCCACTAATTTATGGCTTGAGGACGGTTGGAACAGCAGAACGATAAGGGAATGCTTTTTTGCTAAGGGTCAACTCCATTCAGCAGCGAACGTGACGCTACAGATCATGTTTGTGTGAGTGCGACAGATATTTTAGCATCTACAGAACACCTGGTTTGAAAAGTGCTGAACAAACGCAGCCCATCCGAAACGCTGCCCTTGAAAAGTTTTCCGTTCCCCATCTGCAGGTCAGCTGACTGGCTTTTATTAGCACTTCATTAAAATTCATTAATTGCTTCCTTTCTCCTGGGCGCAGGCGGAATCAAAACTGGAACTGTCAGAAATGAGAGCAGGAGCAACTGTCCTGTGCTCCAGATACACAACCACCACCACCGGCGACGACACACACACACACACACACACACACACACACATCCACCCATCTGCGCTAAAGACACAACAACAGGACGCCACGGAGGAGAGAGAGAGCGGCTTAAAGAAGTAGACGTAAATTTTATTTACTTGTTCTGTACATAAAGGGTCAATACCAGCACAGGTGTTAACCATGGGAAATATTAACACATGTAAATGGTATAAGAAAATAAAAGGCACAATTTTCAATTCTTAAGTAAAAGACAGGCTTTCCTAGAATATGAGAAGAGAGAGCACAGTAATACTGTTAATGCCATATCAAAATAACTCAGAAGCATGAGAAAAGCAAGTTCACCTCAAGACAGGAAATAATCAGGGTGTATTGCTTAATTAGTAAAAATTTCATTAAGCTTGACGAGGAGAGAAAACAAAAAAAAACACCCACGCTGGTTTGTCTGCACAGTCCAGGTGGGATTAAAATAAGAGGAACCTTTATTCTTTATGAGGAAATAAATGACATTAAGCAGCATTGAGCCAGGTAAACCATCCCCCTGGCCGAGAGGTCATGCACAGAGGCAACCAGCAGGCATTTTTCCCTTTTTGTAAATGTCACCGTAGGTACTTTTGTTTAATAACGCCACTTTTTTTGTTAACAAAAAAAAAAAAAGAAAAAGTTTGATTTAATCGCCGACTACAAAACTGACCAACAAAAGAAAAAAAAAAGAAGGGATACAACTAAAAGCTGCACGATATTAACTCCGAGTGAAGCATCGATCTGAACAGAAAGCACTAAATAGATGAGGGGGGGGTTCAGTTCTACAGCAGAAATCCAGGGTTCTGCGCCGTTTGCACAACTGTTTAATCCTCGTGATTAACAGAACTGCTTGCAGCACAATAAAGATTCTTTCCTCTACTGTTTGCATATAGAGACAAAAAACAAAAAAGGACCAAATATTGAAGCTGGTTGAAATCCTACATGGACAGGAGTGAGATCACATGAAAAACAACGGGTTAGAGATGGATTGCATGCGCTGAAAGTAAGACTCGTCTTACTCCGAAAAGGCATTGATGGGATCTCATTGGCTTGCTGAGACATTCCTCCTTCCCTGACCCATGCCACTGAAAGTGGAGTTTTTTTTTTTTGTCACCTCAGTGCAAAAGGCTTCAGTCCTCATGCCCACACTGTGTTTTTTTTTTTTAGGTTTGCCTTGTAGTCAGATGCTTGTGGGACGTGCTGGCCGGTGCTACTGCCGTTGCTATTTGACTTTTGAAAACCCGTTCAAAGCTTGGCACAAAAAAAAAAAAAAAGTTCTCTTTTAGTACTTGGTGCTGTTAGCACTAAAAAAACAAAACCTGCTAATCTCTAAGCAATGTCGTCTTAGTTCAAAACCATGTGAGAGTAGAGGTACCAAGTGGACACGCAGAGTTATCGTCCCTCTAGCAGACATCTCCAAAAATAACACATTGATCATCTGGCACTAATAAGAAAAAGATGAATCACATATGGCCGTGTCATGTCTTATTAACACAAGATAAATAAGTCTCATCAGCCAGCCAGCAGGTCGGATGGGATCTGGGATGTCCACGAACCCATCGCTTCTGCTTCCTCCTGACACAAACCACACATCATATACACACTAAGAGAAAAAAACAAAACAACCCAACTAACTCCTGGCCAATGTGTGTGTGTCATGGTTAAGGTACGACAGTGACTTGATTGTTTGGAGAAGTTTGACTGGCTGGTTAAGCTCCTCGTCGCCTCAGTGCTCTCCCAAGTCCGTAGGGATATTGCTTTTCCCTATTTCATACAAATATCCTCAACAACACAAACACACACCGACGCTTTCAAAAGTCCCCAAGACTTCAAACATAACACAGAAAAAAAAAAAAAAGACCTGTTGTGATGTAATATGGTAACTGTGAACACGCATACATGCACTTACACACACACACACACTCGTATACACACTCACACTGATGCCCAGTGATCTGGAAATGAAAAGGACACTAATGCAAAAAAAACAAACACTGCTCAGCCTGGAACCAAGACGTGGAGGAAAAAAACAAAATAACTGGGAGAAGTGGGGTCAGGTTTTTAGTTTGGATCTGATGTCCAAAGCTGTAAACAGTCAGAAAGCCTTGCGACGGTTGGCAACAACAGAGGGGTCGCTATCGTGGTACAGCCCCAAGCAGGCAAGCACATAACCGTGACACTGGCGGGGGAAGGTGGAGAGAGCCAGCGGGTCCAGGTACACGTCGATACCGGCGGCGGCGGCAAGAGGCTCCAGCCCAACTCGGAGGTCAGTCACTCTCATCCGGGTTCTGGGGGTCTATGATTTTGACGTGGGTGAACGGGAACAGGCCCCTCCGTCCGTTCACCTCGCCCTCCCACTGGCCGCTGATGTTCATCCGCGTCACCTTGACGATGTCGCCGACCTGAGGGCAGGAGGAGAGGAAGCTCGGTTAGACGTGTTTGATGTGAACGAGCCGGCTGTCAGCAGTGGCAGATGTTTAGCATGAAATAACTCCAATTCCAGACATATTTCCAGCTTCAGTCACGGAGGTCACGAGACGCTTTACTGGATGCTCGTTCAGTCTCAACCACACTGCAAAGCAAGAGTCTGACAAACCAAACTGAAGACACGAAGCCATGAGCCCAACAGTGAGGGGGTCTCAGTAGGGCAGAGGTCTCCAGCTCCGGTCCTTGTGAGCTGCTGTCCTGCAGGTTCTAGACGTTACTGCAACACACCTAACTCAGACTAATGGATCATCAACAGACTCGTGTAGAACTCGACAACAAGCTGCTGGAGATCCATCCATCCGACTACAACCTGCAGGACAGTAGCTCACGAGGACCAGAGCTGGAGATCCCTGCAGTAGGGGGATGGTTTGGGTCCACGTGTCCCCCTCAGAAGGTCACAACAAACCAATACGAAGGTGTTCAGAGTGACCAGCTTCTGTCGTGATGGGAGTGGTTTCACTGGATGGTTTGATGAGTCTAACAACGATGTGAATCATAAGCTACAGACAGATCTCACCCCAATCCAACACCTATCTTGAACCAGCACTCGTCACAAAACCATCAAACCCCAAATGAGGCAATCTCTTCTGGAATAGGATCCCTACAGTATGAAGCAAAGTCAAAGGTTGCTGAAGCAATTTGTGTTGCAATATGATGGGCTTTCCTCTGATTTATCAAAAAACAGATTCCTGATAGCTAACAGGAAAAACAAATGCTCACGGCAGCAGGCTAACGCTATTTTAAAACCTGTCCCAATCTGCTTCCACCGATTTATTAATACGCGCCTTTTAAAATAAAACCCGGCCGTCAGATCTCCACTCGTACGTGACACGGCGGTTTGAAGCGGAGGAGCCGTCGCTCAGATGGTTCCTGACACTCGGCGTGACCCCAATCTGTTAAAGCCATATGTTCTTTATCAGGATTAGAAGAAGAAAAAAAAAAGTCTCCATCATCATCAAAAACCGTGATTGAAAGGGCACAGTGTCGGTAGCGTCAACGTGAACGAGGCTTCAAGGACGTTCAGTCCCAGACGCTATCTGCCACGATAATCCCTGATGCCACTCTGGAATGACAGGAATGCCACGTAGTTGTAAAAAAGCTTCTGTCAAAGAATTATGGGGGGAAAAAAAAAATGAATGGAGTCGGTCTGTTTGAAAGAATCATAATGAAGTGAAATCAGAGAAGCGTCACAGAAAGAAGAAGCTGATGGGTTTCATTCACTGTTTGCATCTTCTAACTGGAATTACAACAAACAAACGCTAACACATCAGATGCAACCATTTACAAGTCATGTGCAACTAGTAAGAGAGCAGGAATAAAAAACAAGAGTCACCAGTGCTGTGTTATAAATAATAAAACACAGCAGCCTATACGTTAAAGTCTAAAACATCGAGGACACAACCTGATTTCATTTGTCTCGTAGCGAATAAATAATGACTCATAGCTTCTGCTTCTCGAACCCCAGAGGCCCTAAAATAGCCGCGGCACAAAACTAGAGAGGTTTTTTTTTTTTTTTGCTGGAAGCCACGACAGACACTCAGAGGAGACATGATGAGACGAGATAAGGTATGTGCTTTCGGTGCAGAGCAGTTTTTAGACCACTGAATCAAAAATACCATCGGAAACACGAGGTTATTAGCTTTTTTTTAATTTATTTTTTTGCTGTGAAGCTCCAGTTCAATACTCACAGCGTAATAGATGTAAACACGTGATGCAGCGTTAGCATGAGGTGCCGCTAAAAGCTCGACTGTCACACAAGAGGGACGGCGTGAATTTATCACCGACATGAAGGTTTGAACAGGATCAGAGGCACTGAATAATTCCATATTGCTGAAGTGCAGCTGCTGAATATGGTGATTTGTGTTCTTAGGTTTGAATTTATCTGTGTAGGCCTAGCTGTTGTCAACATGGAGAGGGGTTTTCTCTGGCTCAGAATACACTTTGGGGGGCGACTACTAGCAGCAGTGAGCCTGTGCTATCCTGTTTGACTGACATCTGAGCAGCTGATGAACTAAAACGTCCATTTTTCTTGAGTAAACAAACCCCCGATGAACAAAACTGGCTTCCTGGGTCCTGCATAGTCCAGTAGCCAAAACTTTGTGACTCTGGCTGCTGGTAAAACACAGCATACGATCAGGCAGAGCACTTTTTTTTAGGGTTGGCAAATAGGAAACACATCCCAGACATGCTGCTGATCATCATCACCACATGCAGAAAAGCAGCTCCACCAGAAACATCTCAGAGTTTGATGACAAATTCATATCAGCAGGGAAAAACAACGGTCAATTATTGTGAGCAGTCGATGTGATCAGCAATCAGAACAAACCCAATACGTGATGTGTGAGCTTCAAGCAGCAAGATAAACGTTAACATATTCAACCCAAACTCAGGGTTCTCCTCTGTAAGGGATTTAGTTTGTTTAGTTCAGGTGAACAGAAGCGAGCAACAAAGGCGTCCCAGAGGAGCAGCAGTCGTATCCAGTACGTTTGCATTCAGAAAAACCCAACGAAGGTCTTCACTTGTTAATCTTCAGGGGACCATAAACACACCCTGCACCCTGACAGCATGACAATAGCATCTTTCTAAGTTTAATTCATCTTAATTAAGCATTTGCAGCACCGATTTATCACAGCTTATTGAATCCTTAAAGTTCTGCCTGTCCAGCCAGCGACTAGAGGCGGCTGTGCTCCTGCTGGAAAGAGGATGGGCCCAAAAACAGGCCTCCAGCCAAAAACATGAACAATATGCACAACTTCTGTACCTACTGTAGCTCCTTACTTGTGCCCAGTTTATATATATATATATATATATAAGTGACAGTGTGTGCTGGGTTCAGCTTGCCACTGCAGCTATATGTGGACGACCACAGCATCAAATGGTATAAACTAAGATGAACCAGGACAAAGCGAATCCAGACGTATACAGAGTTTGTCCTGTTCTGGATGGTTATGACCAACAGAGACATGAACGCAGAACAAATGTGGCTTTCTAAAGTCTTACTCCATAACATTAAACAGTTCTGTCATTAACAATAAAATGTGAGACTCTACATTAATGACAATTAAATCACTCTATGCCTGATCAAAGCCAATGTCTGATTCCTGTTGTCTTATTTAGTAAAAACACGACCGACTCTTACAGTAGCTCTGATGGCTTGTCCACACTGTCTGGGGCAACATGTTCATTGCTGTTGTGTTAAGACAAGGTTTTAATTTCATTTTTGCAAGGCTAAAACTCAACTT
Source organism: Stegastes partitus (assembly GCF_000690725.1). NCBI lineage: Eukaryota > Metazoa > Chordata > Actinopteri > Pomacentridae > Stegastes > Stegastes partitus. Next base: position 456,541 of record NW_007578200.1, on the reverse strand, counting down.
AACTCCTATATTGACTGTACGCAGCACTAACCCAAGACCCAGTAGTGCTGTTATGAGTATTTATACTCGTGTGCTGGTCTCTGTATGTTTTCAGCAGTGGGGTTTCTTTTTTTTCTGAACTTCAACAGAGTGGATCATGTTAGAGCTAATAAATGTTTCAACAGCTATTTTTTTTACCAGAATTACTGCAATGCAGAAAAAAAAAAACAATCGTGTCTCTGCACGGATTGGTTGATGAGAAAATGGCATACAGTTGCACCGGCAGAATACTGGCACTTGCATTTACAGTGTGCCAGATACAGTTACAGCCCATTACATTTGGCTTCACAGAAGCATTATCTTTGTGCAAATGTTGTGTAAACACAGGATACAACAACCGAGGATCACACTTGTTGTAGGGCTGCAACGTGCCTTTACATTTCTGGAGGGCAGGGAGGGCATATCAGGGTAGGTTATGTGCCTGTGCCTCACCTACAGTATAGATCGAACACTAAAGTTTAAATCAAGCTTAACACAGTAATATTCCACATCAATTTACACACTATTATTTTAGATATTCTTCCAGAAGATTCCCTGAAACGGGGAAACACTTGTGCCTCACGTCTGCAGGGTCACATGTGTGTGATCAGGGTCTACAAAACACACCCTCAGCTTGCATGTAAACACTTCACACTGTACGAGACGGCGCTCAGCGGTTGTGTTTTTGTCACTCATTAACAGTCTGCTGCGACACAAACTTCACTGCCACTGCTTTACATTTCCCAGAACAGCGTGACGTCGGTACCAAATAAAGTGACATTTTAGTTTCACTTCTCAAACGCTCACTTTTATTGCCGATTTGCATGCATTCTCTTTCTCTCCATTGCGGCGTCAGTCAAATGAATATTTTCTTATCGAGCTTCCATCTCTCAGCCAACTGCTGACAAAAAAAGATGCAGCGAAGGGCAGCGAAGGGTGCAGACACTGGCAAACTTTTGTGTGCCTTGCTGACCCATTCCACTCACGTCACAGCGTCAGTTTGAATGAATTTTTGTGAGGTGACTGTTATTGGGCAGAGGAGAGAGAGCAGAGAGGACGGGACTAACGCTATTAGTGAGAGCGCCTAACCTCTAGCATGAATACCGTCATGTTCCACTCATTTCTGTCCAAGAGTCACAGGGACGGAGTGTATCTCTGTACCCATCTCCAGTGACCTAGTTTACTTCCTACATACACTGACAAACGCTGTCATTCCATATTTATCTCCAACTCAACTCAGTCTACCATGAGACAAAAGCGTATTTTGGAGCCCTACATTGCGTGATTTAACATACTGCCACAGTCGAAGCAGATCTGTATTCACCAGCGTAAACTGCTGAGAAATGCAACACAGCTGTGAAATGCAGCAGTGCTGCCATCAGAGCTGCTGGCAGTTTAACAGCTAGCTGGCTAGCTAGCTAGCAGGAAGACTGAGCCAGAGCCCCCCTAAGCTAAGAAGGCTCTGAATCAGGACTCTGATCACTAATCAATGGAAACTGAGTCACAGTAATAAGTCCCCACCTCCCCTAAAGTCACAGCTTCCAGAGTGCAATACCGCGCTGTCAAACAGACGCACTACATAGATTACTAACACTTCCTCCTTTACTGCAGCACGACTTCTCCTCCAATCAGAAGCCACAGAATCGGTGTCCTAATGATCCGACACCAAATACCACCGAGGCGTCACACTGCAGCCAGACGCCGGTTCCCAGAGCAACAACTTCACCAACCTTTGCAAATTAACAAAACCTTGCACAGACCATCTTTTTTTGATGCGCCCACACAACAAGTGCATATTATTAAACATTAGGAGGAACCACAAGTCCTCTCAAGACACTTCACACCCTGAAGCAGCAAACCTCTGTAGGCGGCACCGGTGTTTTCCCCCGTCGCCGCTAGCACTGCAATATTAATGTAAAACGCGCTGAAACGTTACAAGAAATGGCGCGGTGACAGAAATATTCCACTTTAGGTGTGACACTGACTACGTCTAGCATTCAGTTTTGAACTGCATCATGACTTTTTTGGACCTTCTTCGAAGGACTGTCCACATTCGAGCTACTTCTAAATACAAAACTTTGCCGCCCTATGATATTGTGTGAAGTTTGCTTTGATGCAAAACAAGACTGTCAAAACTTCTCACAGCTTCTGGTACATCCCCGCCAAGCTGTGATAATCTGAAGAGCAAACTAACATCCTCTGACCCGCTGTCTTGTCCACACTTCAAAACTTTGCAGTGTTTCATCCTTAAAGCGAAAACTGAGTTACTGAAGGATGCGTAATTAAATTTTGTAAGCAAGGGCGAGCTGGACGCGAGCATCTTCTGTTAAACAATGCAGCTGGCATCTTTTCTATTTGAAGCAGCGCAGTGGACGCCAAGTGGTGGCACTTACTTGGCATGGAGATTTACAGCATGATGTTGCAATACAAATCAAAAGTGCTGCCACAGATGTACTGATTTTATGTCAAACAAAAATTGGATTTTCAAATTGCCTTAATATTGAAAATATTCCAAAAGGACCAAATGGTTTCACTTCAATATGAAATCTCTGCCAGAAGTAGCATCATGTTGAACAGGAGTGTGACACCCTGAAATCAAAAAGGTGGATAAAGGGAGCGGGAGAAGAGAAAAGGCTCAAGACACAGGTAAAAACAATAAGGAGAAAGTGTACAATACCTCTAGAGCGAGAGCTGTTTTGTCGTAGGCACAGGGCACTCGCTTCTGGATGGCCTTTGCCATGACCGGGCCGTTCTGCATGGACGGGAGAGGAGTGATAACTGCTCCGGGTGTGCCGGGGGGCAGCGGAGAGGGCGTCTGGGGCTGGGCGTAGGCGTGGACGAGGGCGTGGGAGGGCTCGGGGATCCCGTAGCTGTTGGAGTTGCGAGATCCGTGCGAAGGCTGGCCGGGATGGGGCGGAGGTCGTACCAGTTTCTCCACATAGGGCACGGGGATCATGCCGACACGTCCCTCTTTGCTCTTGGCGCTCCACCACTGCTCCTCTGGCTTTTCTAGGATGATGAGGATCTCCCCTTTCTTGAAGGGAAGGTCTTCCGCGTCGCTGCCCGTGAAGTCGTATAGAGTCCGCACGTACTCCACGTTCTCCTCTGGGCCGACCATGGGCTGGATGGGACCGGTCACTGTGCTTGGATACCTTGACAGATGGAGATAGGGCGACGTTATTGGGTTATTATGAAGAGTAGGCTGAAATGATGGGGCTAATGAAGTCAGGAACAGGTTTCAGATATTATTTGTTGGGTAATCTTTGATTTGCAAAAAGGGTTAACAAGGAAAATGTGCATATTAATGTTTACTGTATGCAAGTAGGTGGAAAACGGCTTGCATAAGAACAATTAGTGCACATTTAAGACATGGAAATGCAACATATAGAAGTGAATGAAACCCAACTAAAACCAGCACCGTAGTCGACTAAACACCCCACATGGCCTCACTAAAAACACTGGATGTGTGGTGATGGCGTCCAACAACTTCAAATCTGGCAACCTGGGAGCTTCATGACATAACTGACAGAAAGTGGGTTAGTTCTGTTAAAAATAGACAGTCTAGTTAAGAAGGAGGAGGAGGAGGAGGAGGGCTGCCTTTCCCTTACCTGGGGGCTGGCTCTATCAGCGTGGTCGTGTCCAGGTAGTGGATTTTGTAGAACTCCAGGAGAGCCGGGAGGTGCTCGAACTCCTGGTCGCCGATCTTGAACCTCTTGCTGGGCAACGAGTTGATGATATAGTGCGACACTTTGGAGTTCTCGGACACTGACAGCACGTAGTCGCCGGGGCAGGTCGACGAGTCTCGGACCAGGAACATGCCATGTCTCTGTCCTTGTAGCCTATTCTGTGCCTCCTGTCGTGACACGGGTCCAAAATACCAGGCGGACCGATCGGATGAATCGAACCGAGCGGTTGACATTTCACAAAAAAAATAAGTTAATATACAAATGAGAAGGCCTAGACAATAAGTTAAAAAAACAAAAACGTGTGGTTGCAGTGAGCCAATCACAGCAAATAGTAGGATTTGGAAGATGCAGGGCAGGGCATACGTCGCCCTGTGGAGCTTTTTCCGAGGGTTCTGCACAAACGCTGCAGGCACCACAGACCTGATTTCTTTTAATAAAGAAGAAGAGAAAAAAAAAAACAACCTTTCACAGACACTTGATCCAACTTTGGAGCATAATGTGGTTCCGTGTGTTCAGCAGTCCGCCGCCGAACAAATCGCTTTTAGAAGAAAATAATAAAACTTACGACGGAGGCCCGAAGCAACAATGATCAATAAAAAGCTTCCCCTTTTCGTTCCGCCTTCCGAGAACAAACAGCAGGCTTCTAATAATTTATCTCCTCCAGTCAGTGTCAGTTATGAGAACGGAAAAGGTGGCCCCCTCTTCAGCTTTTTTTTCCTCTTCCCCCCTTTTTTTTCTTTACATCTGATAAATCCTCATATCTGCCAGAAAGGTCGCCCAGAAGCCGCAAAGTAGGATTAGTTTTTCTCGCGTCTCACGGTAAGGCACACGTCATGGAAACGGGCGTTTGAATCCCCTTCTCGCTCTTCTCTCTCTCTCCCGACTCGGAGCTCGACTTTTGAGGCAACACAGCAGAAAAATGGCGGCTCGCAACACGTCTTCACACAAGAAATTATTTCACGGCAGCGGCAGCTCGTCTCCTGCGCGTGCATCTCAAACGGGGCTGCGACCGTTGGGCGGCTGTCGGCTCCCTCTCTCTCTCCCTCTCTCTCTCTCTCTCTCTCCTTCTTTCTCTCTCTCTCTTTCTGTCTGTCTCGCGCGCACACAAACACACCCGACCGCTCACGGAGGATCCCGAATTCGCCGGTTCGATGTTTTTATTAAAGCTCACTTCGCTCCCTTCACTCGCTCGGTTCTTTTTTTTTTCTGCTACGTCTGCCCCCCCTCCCCTTTTCACCCGAGCCGCCAGAAAGTGTAGAGTACGGAGACCGAAAAATGGCGACGGGAGGGCAGGTCCCGCTTTCTAAAGCTGCACGTCACTAACGCCTGGAGGTTTGAGAGGAGGAGGGAGGAGGAGGAGGTGGTGGTGGTGGGAGGAGGAAATAAAGGAGGGTGGGCGGGTGACGAGGACGCGGACGGCCCCCTCACCCCCGTGAGGAGAGAGAGGTAGGTGTCAGTCCGTCATGTTTCCAGAGAACATGAGGATGGCATCGGCTAGCTAGCAGAGCACACAACAGGTCCACATGCATGAGTGGAGGAGCTGCAGCTAGCATGTGTGTCCCAGCTAGCAGCACCGGCTAACGCTACCTACAGGTTCTGAGGGAAACACTTCAACCTGATGTTCAAAGAACGTTACTACCATACTGTTCCTGTGAGGTTAAAAAGTGAGCTAAAGCAGAGAGGTTTTACTAAACGTTCTTGAACGTTCTCAAAATGTTTCTAAATGTTATCAAGGCCGTTCAAAAAAACAAATAAATAAAAAAACACTTTTCTGTAATGTCAACCCTTTTTCTGCATTATTAAAGTTTTTGGAGAACGTTAAGGGTTTTTGTTATGTCTTTCGAGAACATTGCTCTTCTTTTTAAAAATATTCTGGGAACATTGAAAAAAAAAGATGTTTGTATGCAATAAGAACCATTCTGGAACGTTCTCAGAAGGTTTCTATAATGTGATATATCGTCAACCCTTTTTCTGTATTTTTAAACTTTTCTGAGAACGTTTGGGTCTTTGGAACATCTTTAGGGAACATTGCTCCACTTTTATAAAGAACATTATGGGAACATAGGGGAAAAAATATGTTTGGATGGTGATAATATCCATTCTTGAACATTCTCAAAATGTTTCTCAATGTTATCAAGGCTGTTTTTAAAAAAAAAAAAAAGTTTCTATAATGTGATATATCAGTCAACCCTTTTTCTGCATTATTAACTTTTTGGAGAACGTTAGGGTCTATGGAAAGTTTTTACAGAACATTACTTTTCAAAAGAATATTCTGGGAACATAGAGGAAAAAAAAGATGTTTAGACGGTGATAAGAACCATTTATAAATGTTCTCAAAATGTTTCTAAACATCAACGAGGCCGTTTTCTTAAATAAAACATTCCAGCATTGTGACGTATTAACCAAGGCGGAACGTTTGTCTGCATTCTGACACAGTTTGAAGATTGTCAGGGCATAATGGTCTAGCAGTGTCATCAACAAACATCTTTGGAACGTCTTTAAAGAATGTTAATCTACAATGTGGGAACATAAAAACAATTAATCTTCAAACATTTCTAGAACTTTACAGGCAAATGTAACAACAACAAAAAAAATGAGACGGAACGTTTTAGGTGCAACATTCACAAGATGTTTGGATGATAACAATCGTCTGACATTCTCAAAATGTTTTCTGATGTTATTGAGGACGTCTTTTACGCTCCTCTGATGTGATCTGTTAAGGACAGTAGAACAGTTTGCTGTAATATTCTGAAAATGTTTGGGGAATGTTGTGGACCCGTTATAAACCACATGCCAACAAAAGAACAGCATTCACATTACAACATTCAGGGCACGTTTGAAGAACATTAATGGTCTAGCAGGATTATTGCCATACATTTGTTTTTATTTCTTGTAGAGAAGTTCTTCTACTTTTAGGAGTAACATTCTAGGAACAAAAAAAAAAAATTACGCCAAACAATGTTCTTTAAAAAAGAAAAAAATCCAAAAAGTAAAATAAAATTCTCAGAACGATTTTGAACAAAAAACTTGTAGCTGGGACGGCTAAGTTGGGATGTTGTTCAGGTAACGCATCATAAAACATTTCCACCAGTGTTATATGATAACAAAAAATCATATCGCAACACTTGGAAACTGTTTAAAGAACATTTGGGTATAATGGTATAGCAGTGATATCGCCAAACAGTTCTGGAACATGTGTTGAGAACGCTTTTCTACTATATTCTGCAACATTCTGGGAACATAAGAACACTTTAAACATGACTAGAACTTGCATAACTTTCTCAGAATATTCAAGAACAAAAAAGTTGTAGCCGGGACAGCGTCGTATCGTACACAGAGAAACATTCGAAAGATGTTTTGATGACGTCAGCAAAGACAGAACGTTCTCGAACATTCAGAGTGTTTTAAGATGTTTTTTATTAAACGTTATAGGATGTTTAGACGTACAGATCTCTACGTACAAACAAGTATCTCTACATCTAAACAAACACGTCAGTGGTCTACAGGCGCTTACGTTTAGGTCTCTACGAACGAGGAAGTGATTGTAGATTAAACTCCTGTAATCTATATAATTCTGAACATCCAGTCATATTTGAATGTTCAGATAAAGTCTCGCGTGTTTCCTCAGAACTTCTTCCTCCTAAACAGGAACATGTTCTCATGTCAACGTGCTGTTCTCACTACTGTCACACAGGATGGTCTTTCAGGCGCATTATACTGTACGTCTATAGCTTTAATGTTTAACATGTAAGCATTCAGCGCTCTAACTACAGCTGAGGTGGACAGCATAGTCTCTCAGTCACATCGATTTTATACCACCATTAAAAAGTTTTTACATATTTCCCTATTTTCATTTCCTGTTGTTCTTCAAGTTCCCCTCCGTTCAGTCTCGTAATCAGTATTATCTGGCACAGAGCTGTGACACATCGATTTGGAGCTCCTCAACCGACCCGAAACACGACACGCTGAAAGGGACGGAGTGAATTTGAATGCAGGGGACAGCGCGTCCACCAAAAGACGCCCAAATAAAGCGCAACAGACACAAAAAGAGGGCGTCGCAAAAAAACACTGTGCGAGCGCCGACAAGCCGTCCAGTGTAGCAGAACAACTTCTGCTCAGTGATGAAAGTAAAACATAGAAAGAGGTGGCTCTGTTCCTGTGGTGACTGAGGTTTCAGTGACCGGGCCTGCTGAGGCTACAGCTGGCACAGAGCGGCTCTCATCGCTGCAACACTGGCTGAATTTTAATAGATTTGCACCCACTGGGTCTTAATGGAGAACGCCTGCCAATTCCCACATTTCCACAAAGATGCAGTGATGCAACAAATTGGAAATGGAAAGAAAAAAGAAAACTCTTCTTTCCTCAGAAATGTGAGTGAAGATGCTGTTAAGTTGTCTGCATGAACCACACCTGTTTGTTTTGATTTCATTAAGATGGATTTCAGCAGATAAATGCGTTTCTGTGCAAGTGCAACACCGAATAGGAAATTAAAATAAGGTTTTAGTGGGAAATGAAGCTAAGGTGAGTCATGACATACCTATGTGTGAGCTGCTGCTTAACTATTTGACTCAGGAAGGAATTTTCTTCAGAAATATCACCATCTAGTGGAGACGTGAAGGACACAGTGTCTGCCTTTTACATACATTACAGATTGGTTCACCCACAGACTGTATCTGATCGAGCACAAATGCAGAGGACGATTCCTGCTGAGGGACACTTTCAGAAGCAAAAATCAGAACCTGAGATCTGGTTCTTGATTGATCTTCTAATCATTACCCTCTCGGCTGTCACTTCTGTATTAATAATGCGCCTTATTGGCTGAGCTACTTGAAGTAACTGTGCTGTGATAGGCTGAAACCACCACTTTCTTGGCAGGAATATTACACCAATATTAAAGTTTTTCCCCTGTTAATTATTGGAGATGTTTCTCTTCAAGCTAGGGTCCAGCAGCAGCGTTTTGTTCCCCGCCACGCCTCGGCTTTAACAAAGCACGCATGGGTTGAAGAAAATCATTTGATGCTGGAGCTCTGCAGCGGTGCGTGGGGGGGAGGCGCCATGTGGAGGCCTGGCGGTATAGATTTTGTAGAACTGTGTGGAAGTTGAGCATCACAGCGAGCTGCTGAGTGGTCATTTTCAGCCGTCCGCTCAGTCCACTGGTGTGAAGACTGATGGTGAAGTTATTGCTTGAGACGGTGCTGGCAAAGTGTGGGCGTAGTTCCAGAGGAGTTGGGGAGGAGGTGTCGTGGAGATGAGTACAGGAGGTGCAGCGTTATTATTTACTGCAGAGGCTTCATGAGAAGTGTCAGCTCATTACCTTCCACGTCTCTTTCTGTTCGCCTCGGGGCAGGTTTTTTTGAAAAGGTGTAGAAACAGAAAGCAGCAGCAGCAGCACTGCGTTCTAGTGAATGGACCAGATCACGCTGTGTGATTGTGAACAGACACTTCAGAGGTGGAGTACGCTAAGCCAGGTACATTCTGGGAATCGTCCGCCCTGTGCAGTTCTTAACCTGCCCCGCGCTGTTGCACAATTAGACGTTTTGGTTATGAAATAGCGCCATGTGCTTTTGGATTTGTTGACTGTCGCAGACTCTGAGGACATCTCAGTAGTAAATAAAACCTCAGAGCTCGGCTTTATTACTGGAAGAAAGTGAGGTCCCTAGTGAAATATTTAAGGCAACTAATTTATTTTATTTATTGTGAAACAGTCTCTACAAGGTTATTTCTACCTGCCATGATAACGACATAAACAAAGAGAGATTTGAGTGTAGACATTCCCCAGAGAAACCTGTCTAACATTTATCCCATTTTTTTTCTAAAAGCAGACTAATTCCTTCTTCACAGTTCAGCGTGTTGTGTCGTCTGTTTACAGCGTGTTTCAAACAACCACTTCCTCATAGTTTTAGCTGGAACTAGAAGAAGCCACAGGTTTGGTTCTGCAGACTGCAGCCCTCTGAGTGTGTTCTCAGGAATCACACCAGTCTGATTCTGTTCAACCACGCTGTCGAGATTTTATCTTTGCTGATAAATATTTGCACACAAACGTGGTGGAGAGGTAACTCAGTGCTGCAGCGTGACCGAGGAGGACTGGAGGTGTTGCTGTCACCGTCTGTGAACTGTTGAGTGGTG
>NW_007578200.1:444063-445578 GCF_000690725.1 Stegastes partitus | reverse complement strand
ACCTCAGCATGTTTCTGGACTGTGGGAGGAAGCCGGAGAACCCGGAGAGAACCCACGCTGCACGGGGAGAACATGGAGACTCCACGCAGGAAGATCCCGAGTGTCCTCACCGGGACGCTAACCGGCGACCTTCTAGCTTTGAGGCGATGGTGCTAACCACTGATCCACCTTGCAGCTCGATAAACATGTAAATAAATAAAAACGACTTCCAGTTCAAAGCTGGAATTCTTCTTTTAATGTGCAGATTTTAAAGCTTTTCGCTGTATAATTCTATATTTGTTAGATGTCTTTTGTATTATCTTCATAAACGTTCTTCAGAGCAGACGTGCTGATGCGTCCTAACAGCTGCATCTCACTCAGAGTCTCACTCCTGCTGCTATCTGTCCACATGCTGGTTTACTGGGACACTTATTAGAACTGATTGATCTTTTTTAATTCAGTCTGTGCTTCTCCTACTGTGGATACTGTCAAAATGTCAATTAGTGTTTTTATTTTAAACATAAAACATCAAAATATGGATCAGAAATACTTTCAAATCGATCTCCATCACTGAGAATTTATTTAATTTGCGTCCCGAGGCTGTTCAGACCGTTAGAAGCTCCACGCCGCGGTAGCTCTGGTCCCGTCAGTGCACTGTCCTTTTAAACCGGTCTCTCTGCACAGCTCGCGTCCTCCTCTGTCTGTCTGCGACGGTGGAGCCGAGGCTCTGCTTGAGGGCCGGGAGGACGAGTCCAGACTGGGAGGCTGCAGACCTGGGCAAGGACAGGAGGATTAGACGGCTGACTGGTCTGGCTTTCTGACACGAAAACGTCTGTCTTGGTTAAAAAAAAAATGCAGCTTTGGGCTTTAATAATACGGAGGTTTGAGCTTCCTGTCGCACACAAACAAATTTGAAGAGAGACTCACATTTTATCTGGAAATGATTGAAGACCAAGTTTTGGAAATTTCTTTTCTTCTAAAGATTTGCTGGAAAAAAAAGGAGAAGTTTTTATCACAACTGCTTTTCATGAGGACATCATATGCTGATGATGCTGAAGATGAAGATGAAGATGTCGCTTTACTGAGTCCCGTCGAGGAGGTAGGCCTTGGTCAGGATGTAGTTTTCTGGGGTGATCTTCTTGCTCAGGACGATGTCTCTCAGCAGCGCCTTCACTCGTAGGATCTAGACGACACAGAGCTGCACTTCAAGCAAAGCTCAGACGTATATTTTGGACTCAACCAAACTGGACAGAACATGATGGGCACCTACCTCCTGAGACTGTAAGCTGTTGGCGTTGTAAAGCTGCCGGATGATGACCTCACACTCCTGCAGCGTGGGAGCTCGAGGCGGATGTGAGGGGCTGCTGTGGATTCGTAGCGGCTGCAGCGAGGTGATGAGGCGTCCCTTCACGTCTGCGCCGTGGTCCTGCTGCCTGGCCGAGCCCACGATGTCGCCGCCTTCGCCGATGCTTCTCAAAGAGATCAGTTCAATTAAATGCACGACCACAAGCAGCACGTTCACAACAGCAGGTACAA
>NW_007578200.1:389297-443179 GCF_000690725.1 Stegastes partitus | reverse complement strand
AAGAAGAGACGCCAGAAATCACGATAGCTACGAATCTGGACTGTGGACACACACTGCTGGTGTTTTACAGTCTTTTTCTTTTTTCCACAGCGTTCCTTTGGTACCAGAACACGTAGAGATCACTGTGTTCGTCTCCTCAGTGTGATTAATGATTTTATTAGTGTTATTTTTACATCTCATTTTTAGTAAATTTAGTAAAATCCCAGTACATGCTGAACAGCTGCTTTCCTGCTCTTAATGGCGACATTACAGGATTTTCATCTTCTGTAAAAGCCAGAACTCCTTCCTAAACTATCATTATTGATGTAGGAGAGTCACTAAGTCAGTATGGGCTGCAGCTGGCAGTAAATGAACCTGGGAGCCTGGTCCTGTAAGGGTCTCGTGTCCTGCAGCGGCTCCTCCAGGTAGAGTCCAGACGGGGCCTCCCTGCCCTGGGTGGGCGGCCGAGGGTCTCGCCGGCTGTGTGTCAGTCCTGGAAGAGAGAGGACCAAAGACGAGGGTCGTTAAATTTGTAATTCGTCAAATGAGATTCAGCTGAAATGAAAAACAGCAATTTTGCCTGCTGGTAGTCATGGGTTTGTGGATTGTCGTGATTAGGTGTAATCAAGGTTTTATAATTTATTAGTTTGTCCAAAAGCTCAGATTCTCATCTTACATCTCACTGGAATTTCTCCACATCTCACATTTAAACATCACAATAAGTAATTAGTCTTAACATGAGAGATGCTTTTATCCAGGTCAGTCTGTTTGCCTGGGTACAACGTAAACAACAATAAGTTCCATCTTACCTTTTCTGCTGGACCTGGGAAGCTCCATTATAAGCTTGTACTGCAGCTCTGCAACATCCATAACAAGAGAAACTTTAGCACATCGAGGGGAGGCCCGAGTCCCAGCGACCGGGCCACGTGTCGACAGCGACCTGACTGCTCAGAGACAGACGAGTGCAGAGCGTCGTGGTGGGTGGTGGTGGTGGTTATACGGAGCGACACCGGATCTCCGTCCACCTCCCACTGAGGAACCATCCAAACCCCGGAGTTGCTATGCGACCACCGTACCCAGATTGAATGTCCCGGCTGTCAGCGGCTCGTCAGGAGACAGTCAGGTCTTTGTCATTAACGTGAATTCATTACACGCAGAGTCAGTGAGGTCGCCCCCCGTAAATGGAAAATAATGATATGAATTCTGTGGATTAATTGTTTGCCCTTCTGGGCCATGAAGTTCACCGATTCCTTGATGAATCCCTCATCTCCTGTGACTCCCACTGGGATTAATGAGGTGCTCTGTCTTCCATCCATTTTCTAGGAAGAAGTCTCAGAGAGGCCAAATCTGAACATTATCTTCAATTTAACTTTATTCTTTGGCTTTTTTCCCCTTATTTTAGAAGTTTAAATAGTGTATTCTTATCTTATTTTTCATAAACTCAAAAACTTTTTAGTGGGACATCCAACAATTAAAGTTTACCTACTTATTTATTTATGATCAGCATCATAAAGCATCATTTTTTTTTATAACAAATTAATCACAATTATCCAAACTATTAGACCACACATTCAGACTAACTCCTGCAAACAGCCTTAAACTCTCTGTGAACCCTTCACCAGCTCGTTCTCTACCACTGCTCCACCGCACACCGGCCTCCTCACCTTTGTTCTCCCGTCTCAGGTACTCTACTTCTGCGTGCAGCTTCTCCAGAGTGTCCCGGTGCTGCTGCTGCAGGAACTGGATGTTCCTCTGCAGCGACTCGACGCGGGGGTCCATGCCGCGGGGACGGGGCTGCTCCGCGGCCGCCGGCCCCGCTCCTCTGTCCGCCGGCGGGACAGCAGGCAGCGGCTGCAGCCGGTTCGCCGGTACACGTCGCGGGGAACAGGGCTTCTCGAGGCGGCCGACTCGGGTCCAGTGGGGCAAATGGCGCACCGGGGGCAGGTTGCGACTGGACATCTCTCCGGGTCACTCAGCGAACGAACCTTCTGGACGACTAGCTTAGCACCAAAGTAGCACCGTTAGCTAGCTGAGTGTCTCTTCCCATCATAACCGAGTGTAAACGGGCTAACCAACAACAACAAACTACTAGTTAGCTAAACTAAGCTACCTGTAAACAGCTCAACACTCACTAACTTTTGCTCTTACTTGACATGCGCGGCGACTTGCACACAACGTTGCCATGACAACTGGCTTCCGTGCTTTGGGGCCCTTCCACGTAAGGCCCGCCTCCTCGGTGATGACTGGCAGAATCGTCCTCCAATCAGAAGCTGTGAAACATTTAAACTTAGCCGTGTGATTGGTGGAGTTTGGTGGGGGCGGGACTTCTGCCGAGCTGAAGTCAAGGCAGCATTATTTGAGATAAACTGCGCGTCTGACGACATCTAAAATACTTATTTGAGTACAACCGCTTCAATAAATACAACTGTGAAATTTTACGCAACCAAATAAAATCTGTTTTCGTGAAGCTTCTCCAGTTTCAGCTTTTCTTGCCAGTGTCAAAAAGATGATAATTCGACTTGACTGCATTATATTGAAATGTGTTCCTAATATTTTGCCTGTTTGTCAGCTAATAGATGAAACAATGCATGACTTCCTTTTTTTTGGAAAGGAAAATAAAATTGAATTTCCCTTCTGGGATAAATAAATAATTTTTCATTTCATTTCCTAAAGGTAAAAAGGCACAATACTAAAGCAAACAAGTCCAGAGCTGAGTACAACAAAAAAAAATATTCACTGCTGTATATGTTTATTTACCAAAACTAAAATTCATGTAAACCACAGCCGTTATAGAATGTGAGTAAATATTTTAAAAATAAGAAAAAAACAGACTAAATAGTGCCAAATGCAGTTAAGGCTGTAAGCCCCGGCACCACCACGGTGACCCTTAAACAAGGTCCCTAAATGCTCTCTGGTCCGGTGGTGCCATGGCGTAGCTGAGCCTGCACTGCCATCCTAACTTCCTGACAAGCTGGGATACATGAGAAGATTTCAATATGCTCAATAAGCAATGACAATGACTCTTATTTTCTCATCCTATGAGGTGTTTTTTATCTGCTGGAAGACATAAACAAGCAGTCAATGCCACAGCTGAAACCGTCCTGCATGAAGGTCTCCTGAACTCAGATTCAAACTTCTAGAGTTTCATATGTAAGAAACCTGAAGAACCAAATCCTGTCAACTTGGAGGGTGAGGATTTTTGTATCACTGCTCCTCTACAGAATCAGTTCCTGGGTGGAACATACGAATGAAAGTCACGACTTATAATTAATAATCATAGTGCGACGTTTGAGTGGAGTCACTGGTGAGCCGGTGCTGCTGTGAGAGGATAAAGAAGTAGGCGCTACACAGATGATTGCATTCTAGAGGAAGCAGCGGTGTGGAGTTAAATCTGAACCATCTGAAGGTAGGAAGTGAACACTTTCATGAATCAAAAGTTCTAAATATGAACCTGATACACAGGAAGAGATGGACTTTAAATAGACGTGGTGAGTTCAGGTAAACGGTCAGCCTCCCTTGTACAATACACAGGAGGAGTTATGGGAACTAACATGAACAATAGTTAAACAGCTTCAACTGGTGAGAAGGAACCTGAATGTTTCAGTTCCAAAGAAGCAGCTTTAGTTGAAGTACAAAAAACAAACTAAACCCTTACAACATCGTGACCTTTCCTTCCACTTTATTCATGATGCAGCTCCCAAACAGTAAAACAGTAAAGGTTACATCACACACGGGGACACGGAGATAGTGTGTCTGCTGTGGATATGACGACATTAAAACGCTTTTGCAACGATAAAGAGACAATATGGAAGATCAAGCAGAAGGCCTAGTCTTTGGAAATGTGTAGGTGGTCTGGTCTGGTGTGGGGCTGTCCTCTCCATGCCTGCACTGTGGCGTGTGTGTGTGTGAATACATACAATAACAACAATAACTTAATTTACAATATTTACAGGTAGGCTTACACAGATGTAGTCAAATGGAAACACAAAATGAAAACATTCTGGTATGTTTTTCCTCAAACATACAAAAAACAAAAATCCAAATCAGTGACAGATCTACTGCTGGAGTGCACACAGCCCAATCGTTAGCATGCTTACACTTCATCTTCTATCATCGTGTGATACTTCAAACCTTAAACACCTGCTGGTCAGAGGGCTCTACACCAGTCTGCTATCATCTAACTTTTGCTCAAATTGTCTTCATGTTGACTCCCGCCGTCGGGATGGCCGACAGCAATGATTGTATGAAACGGAAAAGTGACACATGCATCAGGTTTTGTTTTTAGAAAGGAAAGAAACGTTCTGCTACCTGTTTCTTTGAAGGCGTCACCATACGAGCTGAACAGAGCAGCATGTGGATGAACTGATGTCAGGAATGTACGCTCAAACAAACACTCTCGGTGGACTAAAATTTAACTAAAGTTGTCCGACAAAAAGACAAAAAGGCAACAAAGCAAATGCACACCATGTAAATTCAGATTTCCTCCTGTCTGTCCTGCTGACGGCGCTACCGTCCCACACGTCACAAAATACGCACTTAATCGGCATCTTAATTAAACTCGAGGAAGTAACACCTTAGAGAAAAA
This sequence comes from Stegastes partitus, assembly GCF_000690725.1. Taxonomy (NCBI): domain Eukaryota; kingdom Metazoa; phylum Chordata; class Actinopteri; family Pomacentridae; genus Stegastes; species Stegastes partitus. The sequence goes on along the minus strand of NW_007578200.1, from coordinate 438,615 downwards.
CAACCTGGAAAAGGGGAGACGCCAGAGGAGCCCTTAGTTTTCAGTGTATATAAACAGAAGTGGCTTCCCTCCTAAAGTCCACCACGTCTACGGAGTCGATCAAAGAATCTTGCTACAGCTTCTGCACCGAACACATCTCGTTAAATAGCTCACACGACACTTCACACATGCATGCATGCACACAAACTCCTATCTGTAGATTAGTCATTTTCCGATTGGCCCACACTTTGGAGGAGATCTGGCTGGGTCGCATGGCGAAGGTCAACATCAACAACACACTAATATTTCAGGTAAAATACACGTTTTTTTTTTTTTCAACCAGCACTCCAAATGTCAAAAAAACCAAACACAATCGTCACCCACCGACTACTCCGAAATAAAGCACAAAACAAGTCAATGTAAATCTTTTTTCTCTTTTGTTTTTTTTTTCAGTGTAAAGAAACGCTTTCTTTCTCTTCTCATAGAACTCTTTCTTAAGTTTCATAGCTTATACCATCTCGTTGTCACACATTTCCATTCAACAGTAACTGTAAAACAACTAAAACTGCACTAAAGGTCTTCTAAATAAGCAAATCTGTCTTAAGTATCTACAAAAAACATGTTCAGCATGTTCCACTCTGTCTATACAGTACTTCAACAGTGCAAAAAAAAAACAAACATTCAGACTTTAGCCTTAAGATCAGCCCGAATGTTACTCGTCTAACATTCAGTCTAACGCTGCTTCTCTTGTGACAGCCCTACATTCAGATGTGATTATACTTGCTAAACACCAACGGGATAAAAACACAAAAAAAGACAGAACGTGGAATGTTGTGAAGAAAACGACCAGCAACAGCAGCACGTAAGCTTCTGTTTACCTGAAGAAGAGCACAGCGCAGCATCGTTTAACATGATTGTGACGAGACGAGCTAACGTTCAGCCCCACGTGGATCTAAACATGTATGAAACGTAGCAGTGGGGTAATGAGCGCTGTCTGGACCCATTGTCCGCCTGCTGCTGCTGCTGCTTCAGCACCAGCAGACCAATCTGACCAAAGCAACCCTTCTGGTGCCGATTAAAGGACTTTGATATTAAGCAAGTATAGAATCAGTAAAGTGTCGAACAGGGTTTCATTTTTGCTAAACCAGTATAGTAACGTACAGTAAATCTAAAAAAAAATTAAAACATCACACGAAAACAGAACCACGTTTTTTTTTTTTTTTTAAAGGTCAATTTGGCAACAGTTGCGTAATCGCGCTTATACGCACGTCCGGTCGCCGACGTCCAAGCGAGTAACAACCAAACCCAGGAGAGAAAAAACAAACCAGGAGAGCAACGAAGGGCGCGTAAGACGGACATGATGATAAACGGCCATTCCCAGCCACGTGTCCTCGTGCAGCAGATTCCCTCCAGCTCGAGATCTTGGTAAAAGATAAAATGTTCTGTCCGTAGAGTTGCAAAGTCATAGCGTGGATGTGTTGATCTGAAAAAGCTATGAGTTCATGTGTAGGTAAGCACACTATGCGGGGATGTGACTACTTGGCAACGATTGCTCCACGAGGAGAATCTTCTTGGCATTTTCAGTCCTCGCCGTGTCCAACACCGGTCCCGGTTTAGTGTCGGGGGGGGAGGGGGTTCGCTGTCCAAAACGGATGAAATACTTTCAGAGCACAGCCCTGGAGGTTCAGTGAAACCTAAAGCATTTCTAAAGTGAAAACCATGAGACGCAGGTTTGGTTCGTTAGTTAATGCGCAGGGTGCAAATGACTGACATCGTGTCCGCACGCCGAGGAAGGGCGCAGGACTGTCAAACGCAGAGGCCGGACTGCAGCGCTGTGAGGCGTCGCTCGATGCACTCCTTACCTGCAGACACAAAGTGAAAGAGAAAGAAGGCAGTGGGTGATTCAGCAGAGCAATTAATAGCCACGCTGTGTTAAGGCTTGTTGTTGAGCGAAGACATGCAGCCGGTTTGTCTTCGCTATCCAGGCTTTCATATTCACCTCAGCATCACACTACAGACGTTTTAAATCCAACTGAACATTCAAAGCAAATCTAAAACACAATAAGAATGAGATCTTTAGCTTCTCCGTCTGTATGCACTGAGCTGACAGACTCTTACATTTGCTAACACTGAGGATGTCGTCCTGTTCAGTGAGCAGCAGAGACAGGCCCTCCATCAGCAGCAGAGCCTTGTGGTAGCGCAGGATCGACGCCTCCCCCTGGTGGAACATCTCGTCCAACGCAGCAGTCTGAACCTGAGACGGCACCGGGATGCTTAAGTTAGGTTTGATGTTGATTGAAATATAAGGTTCTTTGTGCGTTTGTTACTCAACCCTCACTGTGCATCTACACAGTACAGACTCAGCTACACGTATGAAGTGCTTCTAAGTCCATGTTAGATGCTAATCATGCTAACATTCAGTAAAGCAGAATATCTGTATTATTGACCAAATGCCCACATACATCTACATCACTCCCCTGCTGAACTGCCTCCTGCAGTTTTGCCCCTATTTCCCTTCTGATTTACCATCTGCACAGTGTGGCTGAAGAGCAGCCGCTCAGCCGTGATGGAGGTGATCTGGTCCATCAGACGGTGCTTCCTGGTGAAGAAGTGCTCCAGACGGGTGCTGAGTGAGCGACAGGACGCCACGCTGGCCTTGTACAGCTCATTCAGCCTCTTCACCACTGTGTGTGGACAGAAAAGTATTTGATTATTATTATTGTGAGTTCTGGTTTAAATCTTGATTAATGAAGCAGCTAGTAGAACAGCTCGTACCTTGTTTGACCGTAGCAGACGGGTAGAGTTTGCCCTGTTTCACTCGCTCCATGGCTGTATGTAAGGCAGTGGACAAGAGCTCTGCAGTCTTCAGGTAGAGAACCAGCTGCTCTGCATGACTGAGGAGACGATTACACACAGAGAGCACATGAAACCCAATTATATGTTGACAGATGAGGCTTGAAACACAAACAGGATGAATGTGCATGGCAGGAGTGTGATGAAGAAACATCAGAACGGTCGCCAGCAGTCTCCAGAAACTCTGAATGCAACTGGATCGTCTTCTTCATCCAACCAGATTTCTGACCATTAACGTCCACAGTTACAAATATTCTGAGCATTCACGAGCACACATTATAGAGTTCAATGGATTTTGCATCTTCTCCCCATGGAGTAAACACGTCATCTTACACCATAGTAGTCCATCAAATAAAAGACTGCACACCTGGTACAGTCATTCTGAAGCAGCAAGTCTATCTATCTATCCATCCATCCATCCATCTATCCATCCATCTAAACCCAGAGGTGTCAGATTCCTGTACAGTATATCAATACTTTGCACTTATGGCACAACAAAGTCAAATCCGTTTCCATCTTTGTCAATAAAAAATGATAAATTTGTCCTCATTTGCTTTGCATTGCTTGTGTATTTAAAAATAAATACTGTTTAAACGTCTGCAGTTTTTTATTTTGCGTGCTCGTCTCCAAACCCAGCATCTGGTCCCATGAATTTTGCGTTTTTAAATTCAAAAATGGTTCAAAACTGAGGCTAAAGTCTTTCCATTAAAAATAAATAAATAAATTTAAAAAAGCTTCCTATTATCAAACTTCACTTTGTGTTCCCTGTTAACAACGTCCCAGATCTCATCTTCTACTTCTAGTTCCCCCTCAGGCTACACAGTCTTGAGCTTCAACAACTCTGTGATATATTTTTCCATTTTAATTACAGTCAACACTCTCCTAAATATTCCTAATTTCTTTATTATTTCAGAATTAACTCCTGGTTGAAGTTTATACCAAAAGAAGCCACTTCTGCATTAAAGCAGCCGACACAAGATCTAACAGACATCTTCACTCCAACCGGCTACAAGCTTTAATGTCACAGTGTTTTTGTTTGCCCTGTGTTTTTTTTTCTTGAACATATTTTGTCCAACACTCCTGAGCAAACTCCACTAATTCCCAGTATTTCTTTTTATCATCAACAACCAGTGCAGATAGTCCAGAAGATCCGCCTTAAAGTGAGTTTCCATCCCGACTAGATAAACGGTATCGCCGCCATCACAGCTCCAGTCGCTTTAGCCTCACCTCCACTCTCGGCTCAGCGAGCTTATCTGATCCGCCACCAGGCTCTGCTGCTGGAGGAGGGATGCGTGAGAGACGTCCACCTGCTCTCCCGCCACCACGGCGCCGCGAGCGCCGGCCACCTCCATCAGACAGCGGGCGAAATCCAACGTGAAGCGCAGGCTCTGCACGGTGTCGGTGTGCTCCTGCTGCGCTCCGACACAGACGGGAAAGAATATTAAACACAAGATCGTCAGTTTGCATTCAGTCTGCATCGGTGAATAAAAACCACATACTTAAAGGCGAAAGGTCATTGGGTGCGTTTCATTATTCCACTCTCGGATTCCGCCTTGAGCTATTTCGCCGCCCTGCCTTGAGCTAAAGATGCTTCAACAACGCTGCACTCTCAGTCAACAGTCTCTGGAGGCGCGCTAAATATTCCTCATTTTCAGATTATGCTACGCTGAGCGCCTGACTGATGCACACAACAGAGGAGCTGCTGTGCGCGCGAGATCTAAAAGGACGACTCCCGCCTCGCCGCATTCCAGCGAAGAAGAAGCAGCAGCCCGCCGCTCACCTCCATCAGCGTCTCCTCAGGCAGCTCGGGAGCCTCAAAGGTTACAGGACCGCCCATGTTGGCTGTGATAGGATCAGTGAAACTGTAACGAGGGCTGGAGGGAGCCTCAAAGCCATCCAGATAGGTGCCTGTCTGGGGGTAGCGGCTGGTGAAGGAGCCCGCGGGACTGACTGAAGTGAACGAGCCTGAGCAAGTCGGAGAAAAGAAAAAGAGACGGCGAGGTATGAACGTGTCATCAAATGTCATGAATTTCCAACAGCAAAGAGATAAATAGATGACAGTAGACGACTTGTTGCTGGCATTCATGGCTCAGAAACAGCGGACCAGTTAGACAACCATGTGTTAAAACATCAATAGGCTTCGTTTAAATCTTTGCCCATTAATAATGATTCGTAATGATGCTATGATCAGAGATACTAATGAGCTGTGTGAAGCTGTGTCTGGATCTTTATGCGCTACCTGAGTATTTCCTCTGTCTGGAGGTATGAGGTGGGGTGTTGCCGCTGGGTGGCGAGCCCACAGTGAACACCACCTGTGCTGGGCTGCTGGAGCCGGGTGCAAATCCTCCCCCACCACTAGGGGGCCCTAGGAGACAGAAGTTTTTACATTTATGAAAACCAAGAAATACTGTAAAACGCTACAGAATTAAAAGAATCAATCATGACAGCAAAGGACAACAAACACTACGGCTCTCCTCCTGAAAACGTTGAGCATTACTTCATAATTAGTCGCTGATTAGTGGCATAACGAAGCTGCGGTTTGTTGTTGCAGCAGCTGGGGAGAATTCTTTCATTTGCATTTAATCCTGAAGCCACACATCCTCTTTGTTGATCTGCGTACCTGTTATGTCTATGGCTTTATCCGAGGTCAGGTTCTCCGTGCTGCCCCGGTCACTCACAGGTCGACCCGGTCCGAACGCAGCCATCAGCAGCATGTCGGAGAGGCGACCGGCACTCTGAGACCTGCAGAGACAGAGAGCACAAATCCTCCTTTAATATATATTTCTGCCCATTTAATGAATTTGTTTGTTTGGCTTTTCCCCTGCGAGCTACATTGAATAATCCCATCCAGGTCCATAACTCCCATCTTGACCTTTTCTCTCCATAAAGAGGAAGAAAAGAGGATGTTATGGATTCTATATTGTAATAATTTATTGCAATAATACCTTCATATACAATAAACCGTACGTTATAATCTAAAGGTCGAATGAATTAAAAAGACAAACATGAACTCTCTGAACCCTGAGTTTCTGGTTTTTTGTCTCAGTTTTATCTGGAAAATAAAAGTCCTGCAGTTTATTCTCTTAATAACGCAGAATAAAGTCATTTTGATAAATAATCACAGTTTTTTGTTATTTTTTGGGGACCGACTTCGCTTCAAATTGCAAGGACAATAAATATATTTGACTCTGTTTTCTATGTTTTTCTGACAGAATGAAAAATCACTGACGAGCAGTTCGAGGTTGAAAAGTTAAAAATTCAACGATGCTTTCTTTCACTACAGTTTCGGCTACGTTGCGTCATTTTGGTAATTCTTCTCAAACCCAGCGTTGCACAAAGCATTTCAAAATCGAAAAGTTTCCTGTTTGCGACCACACGAGGCCTCCTGTCTGACCTGCATCCACAGAGAGAGAGAATCCTCCCCGGATACACAACAGTGACGTAAACACAACAAAAAAACAAACAGTAATCTGACCTTCCGAAGCCCTTGGTATCATCGTTCAGTCTGTGGATGCAGTGGGCAGGATGGGTGACCGGTGCTTGCTGCCCCAGGTCTCTGAGCTCTCCCGGGGCAGTTCTGCAGGGGGAGCCGATGACCAAACCCTTCTGTGTCAGGAAGGTCATGAGGTTCGGAGAGCTGGGGGGTTTGGGGAATTCAAACGGAGGGATGGTCTGAGGAGAGAGGAGAGCGATAGTCGAGGTTAGTTAAAGCTGCTAGTTGGGAGATGCTTTTATTATTCTGTGTGAAATTATTCACACACTCCGTCTCCGTCTCACACACAGAACACAGACCGCTGACTCACCCTGGAGGGGGAACCGAGGATGGTGGGAAGCGGACTACGCTGCATCAGCTCGCTCAGTCTGGGGGAAGAGTGAAGAGGGCGGACGGCCATCAGTCCTGCTGAGGGGGCGACTACCGGGTCGGAGTGCTGCTTCCTGATTTTCTGCCTGCCGCCGCCACTGGCGCACTCCAGCAGACAGGGGGCGCTGTGGAGCCGCGTGCCGAGTCCCGTCGCCTGCGGCTGCTGCTGCTGAGAGACGGGCCTGGGCTCGGCGTGCTGCGGAGCTGCAGAATAAAGTGGGTCAGAGGGTCAGAATGTGTCTGCTTTTAGGCAGCAGGTGGTTTTTGTCAAACGAAGCGTCACACAGGACGGAAAACAACGAAGCTACAGACAGACGAGTCCTGCTTGAGCGTCCTGCTGGTGCACGTGTCCAGACAGAGTGAGCAAACACGAGGCACAGATGAGACGAGAGCAACTGGTAGCGAGACGAGAGCATGTGGGTGGTTGGTGCATTTTCTCAATCGATAACTTTTACAACTACCGACCGCGTTGGCTCGAGGGAACGCTTTGCAAATTCTAACCACAACCTTGGTTTTTTTTTTCTGTCTGCAGTTTTCAGGAAACATCATTAGTCAGTCTCCTCTTTAGGGGTGCAGTTAGTAAATACCTCATATGCGATTGCTTTGTTTGATCAATTTCTGATTAATCTGGCCTATAAAAAAAAAAAACTTCTCAACACAAGTTACTCGAGCCCCAAATTATGTCTGGAAATTGCCCGTTTTGTTTACCCGACTCCCCAAAGATATCCAATTCAAAAACACAGAAAGAGCGGTTAGTCATCACACGGGGCTTCTGGTTCGTGGATGATGTTAAGGATTAATCAGTGCAATCAGTCAGTCTTTTAATCAGCGAATCAAACGGCTCCCGTTCTGGAAGTCAGGATGCCCCGAGGGGTCCCGAGATCAATGTGCACGACGTGATTACAAATCTGAGCGACAAAGCAAAGTGCGCCTTTTCTGGCTTCTCTCAGATTGTTGATTTTTTTTTATAATATCAAAGAGTTTAATCTTTTCTTCCTTTCAATGTCTGAAATTGACAAACACCTCTTTGGCCGATTTGTTGACGAGTCATTTTTAAAGCTTTGGGGACCGACATGCAGATCCATTAGCCGTAGCTTCAACACTAAAACTTCACCACAGCAGCGTTATGATGAAGCTAATAGCCGAGTAGATTGCAAACGTTCATCAAGCGTGCTGCAACGTCCACATTTGCATTCTAGACACACACCACAGGAAAAGCTGTCAAAGTGGTTTACAAAGGGACAGCTAGCCTCCGAGCTACCTTGTGGAGAGAGCTGGAAAGGTCTGGCACCTCCCAGGGAGAGCCTGCGGGTGGCGGTGACCGCTCCCTGCCCGTACGGCGGTGAGGGTCCGGTCCTGGCAAAGCCCAGCAAGCTTCCACTGCTGCAACGGCGCACCGGCGTCGACAGCCTGTCAACACAAAGTTCATGAGTCACCGCAGTTTTTAATCGACAATTCCCTGACAAATACTCGCTGGCAACAGCGAGCGTATAAATGTGCACGTCTTGGCCTAACTGCGGATACAGACCGTGGCGAGCCATCCTGTTTGGTAGAATGGAGGTTCTGCTCCATGCGCTGGTAGTTCTGGACCTGAGAGGGGACTGGGATAGGCAATGACTGACCGTGGTTTCCATAGTTACCACCATAGTGGCTTCCCGAGAACTCGGCGGGCCTGTCAGCGGCAGCGAGAAGAACACAGAGTGCCAACGGAAGTGTCGGCGGTTAGCGTTTGTGTAGCGACGCTGTGTTACTGGCAACGCTGCTGCCGAGCTGCACAACACTCGGATGATTATTAACGTTAGTATTAAAAATTAACACGACGGCATGTCAGTTAACCAATTAAACTTACTCCATTCTTAAAAATAAAAACTTCAGACCTAAAATCCATGACAGGATATCTCAATACAGATAAAATTAAACATGTGCTCGTAACAAAAGGACCAAAACATAATCAGACTTAGCTGAGCACCAAACTAGTGAATGCACTAAACTACTAAAAGACTTCCATCTGCTCCACCTTCTTGTTTTGTCATCTGAGCTCAACAGAACCACCACAAGCAAACATGCAGCTCCGGTACCTGACAGGACTCGGGGATCCGCTGTAGGTCGGCGACTGCGGTGGCGTCTTGGCTTGGCTGCACAGACCGGCAGAAGCCAGAAGAGAGCTGATCAAAGCGGAGAAAAGACTCATTTAACAACTTTAACACCGTGCCGTCTCACAGGCTGTACATTCTCACTTTCAATGTAAACGCGACTGCTGGTATCATTTATCAGCCTTAATTAGCCGCATTCTCAAACACTGTCAGACAACCGCATTTAATTAGCATAACACAGGTGCTGGCAGCTGATGAATGACTCGTTGTTGCTTCTCACCCGCTGTTCATCAGGCTGTCCTGCAGCACTTTGCTCTCGCATGTCAGCTCGCCCGCTGCAAAGACAGGAACGCCACAATCAAAAGAGGAGCAACCAGGGCACTTCCCAACTGGTAGATATAAATAATAAACATTAAGACACAGCAGAGCTCCAGCTCAGGACACGCTGGAGATGGAAGTTAGCAAGATGACTCCAAACACTGCAAAAGTCTGTAGAACTGGAGGCGAGGTGAGGACGTGTACATTTAGGTGGGTTTCCTTACTGGTGAAGTGAGCAGGCACCATGACAAAGTCATCCGTGTCACAGGAGGAGGAGTTCTTGCTGCTGCCGCCGCCTCCGGACGAGTCCTTGAGGAGGAACCCGGCGGCCTCCTGGGTCGGGGAGGCCAGAGCTTTGGCACGCAAATGCTGAGTCTCAGCAAGAGACTGCTGCAAAGACAGGAGGTAGCAGATAAACAAACAAAAAAAAGAAGTTAAAATTACAAGCAAGTTGGGGGGAAAGGCCAAATATATGCTGACTTGTCTATGATTGCACATAAAAAAAAGGTTTATAAATCAGGTACAGATCAAGACAGACGTGTAAATAATGCAGAAATAATAAAGACCAACCGGTGGCGAGGCGAGGTGGGAGGTGGAGGAGCTGCTACAGGAGCTGGCTGACGCAGAGCTGGGCAAACAGGTCATGGTCACAGCAGGAGTCGCTGTAACGCAACGCAACACAGCTGTTAGACAACTCGTGAAGAGTTCAGGTGAGAGACGGTGAAAGTTAGCAGAAAGAAAAGGAAAGTCCACAGCAGGAGTTTTAATGTCTTAAGTCTGATGTGTCGACGGCATCTAATCCTGCCATGCAAACACTTCTAAGTGCACAATGAAGCTAGCACATATTCAACGGTGGATTGCTTCTTCTTCTTACTTACTCTTTTTCATGGATGAGCTCGCCTCCAGGAAAGGATGGCAAAAAAACTCATCTATCAACAACACAGGAGGAGACACGGTTAATAAGACGGAACAGAGATCCAGAATCCGTTTGGTTGCTGTACACAGAGTCTTATTAATTAATCTTATTCCAAACGCTGCATTCACAGGTACATCTGCTGCGCGGCTAACGTGACTCAGTAATTATTAACAAAACGCTATCAGGCAACAGAAACATTGAAATCATCAGTCCAGGTCGTTACTCTGATGCCTCTACTGACCGAAGTCCATCCGGTCCTTGTGGTTGCGCTGCAGCAGACCCAGCAGCAGCTGCCTCAGATGGCTGGAAGTCTCTCTGGGGATGCTGCAAACAAACAACAGTCAGTGTGTGGGAATTTAAAAAAAAGAAGTACATTAAAAGGTCAACGGAGAAACAGCAACGCTCGTAGCTACATCTGGTTTACCTTTAATGTTAACATTCCCTGTTTAATTTATCAATAATCACATTAATTATAACCTCTGAAGACCTGAAATATACTTTTCATAATTAGTTGCTAGAATTAATAAAAACAGGGCTTTCATTAGACAGCCATGAAGAACCAACGCAGACGTTCCTCACTCCAGCCCTGCCGTACATGAAGTGCTGTTGCAGGATTTGCATACTGCACTGATTTGCATCTCATCAAATCTGCACTGTAGCAGCACAAATGTATTTTAAAACACAGTGGGGCTTTTCTGAAGGATTCTTATTCCAACAGAAGAAGAAGAAGAAAAGCTTTTCGGTCTTTTACTATCATAACAAAAACAACAAACAAAAGAAAAACAACACGTTACATCTCAGTAAGAAGCCTTCCTTACTTGGGGCTGAGGTTCTTGTTTTTTTCATAGAACAGCCGGAGGTCCTGGGGACTGCTGGCCTGCACATGAAGATGGAAGTCACAGAAATGGTGGGAAACGTAAATGTACACGGATACACATCACCCAAAACAACATCTGAATCTGCACACACTGAGCTGTTAATGACACACTTGTGCACCAACAAAACAGCACATTTTGCCATTTTTAAATGGAGCAAACCATCCGTCCATCATCTACACACTGCTTAATCCTCACTAGGGGGCTGGAGTCTATCCCAGCTGACTCAGGTTCACCTGGACAGGTAACCAGTCTATCACAGGGCTACACTTAGAGACAGACAACCAAGCACACTCACAGTCACACCTACGGACAATTTACAATCACCAATTAACCTCAGCATGATTCTGGAGGAAGCCTGAGAACCCATGCAAACTCCACGCAGAAAGATCCCTCACTGGGACGCAAACCAGCGACCTTCTAGCTGCGAGGCGACGGTGCTAACCACTGAGCAAATAATGAAGCTGCAATTTTCAAAAAAGCTGCCGAACCAGTTCAGGTTTGGTTCGACATACTTTATTTAATTACTTCAACCACATTAAACTATTTGCTTCAGTTTTATTATCTTAAGGAACCCACACACGGCGACTTTATAGTTTACTAAGCAGGAAAAAGGCAAAGTGAACACAACGGCTGACAAACACGCAAACATATTGACACACGAGGGTGCAGTTTGGTTTGACGAAAGCACGACGAGCTACGAGAGACAAACAGTTCAGCGCTGTAGCCGCCAGACACAAAGAACGGAGCGTACTGTACTGCCAAGCTGGCGTTCTTGTTATTTCGTCCCTGCTGCTCTGTTCTGCTGTTACGAGGCGTTCAGGCAGCCCGTAGACGCTCACAGCTTTTTGGAGCGCAATGACAAACCAAAAGGCCCTTTTCTGATAAACTTGCTGGAAAGAAATCCAGAGCAAAACTTGCAAAATGTTTACGGTACTGCGTGAATGTTGTAGATGTTTGTCCATCACACACAATAGCATCACAACTTTATTCTGCAGCAGCACAATGACCCCAGACAGAGTCCTAAACAGCAACCCCTTAGTAACCACAAAAACAACTGGTGGTGTGGCCTCCTGTGGCGACTTCTCCAACCCAGCTGACTAATACCCTGAACTAGTGTGAGCAAGTGTACTGAGGAGAACTGCTGCTTTAAAAGTGAGGGGCGGTCACACCAAAATACAGATTTTATTAGTTTTTTTTTTTTCTGTTTACTGCTGCTCGTAAATAGTTCACATAAAAACTAAAGCGTCACTTTACTTTTACTGCCTAAACCTCTGCACAGTGAGTTTTCTTCTCAGTTTCTTGTCTGAAAACAGGAAAGTTGATTATCAGACGCCTTCATATGTAACATAAGGACGGAGCTGAAGTTCAGGTTGATGCAGAGTCTTTACCTGAAAAGGAGCTTTCCCAGTCAGGCACTGAAACACGATGGTTCCTATACTCCACAGGTCGGCCTTGGCGTCGTAGTTCTGGGACATGATTACTTCAGGAGCCTGGAAAGGAAAAAGAAAAGAGATAATTTTCAGTGCAACATTACTTGGAAACTCTTTGAAGGACGATTAATGTTCACATTATTACTCATGCTGGGCTGCTTTTGAGATTGCAAAGAAAAAACGAAAAGAAAAGACGAGGAATTTGTTGTTTTAAAAAAGTAATTTGTATATTTGTGGTGTTGGGATGCAATAAGAGAGACAAAAACAATCGTGTACATGAGTGAAAATAAAAACAAAAGTAAAAAAAAAAAGAGCTTTAGTGAAGCGACTGAGGCTGTCGCAGGGCTTCACGGGGCTTTTAGGATGTCGTGGGAGGTTTAAAGTTTCCCTGAGATGTGGACGGATCGGACAAAACAGCATCAAAAGACTATTAAAGGATTTCAGGCAATGCAAACAAAATGTTAAGCTCTGCTGTCGTACATAAAGAATCACAACAGAAGCGATTTCTAAGAAATGACTACACGTTCTTATGTTTAAACTAAGAATGGAAAAACTTTTTCTGCCTCTAACAGACTCTGATAACCTTTAGTGTTAGTTAAAAAAAACAGACCAAATATGAATCTGTTTGGGTTTAACCACCGGCTGAACTACTTGAGTGTTATGGAAATTATATTTAAGTGCTAAAAGAAGGCAACCTGACTTTGTTTCACCTCTCTACCAAAAGGCTCCTTCGTGTCAGCTCTTAGATAAACCACCACCTGCATGACTGAGAGCCTTCGCTGCCCGTTACTTCCTCTAGTTTCTATGTGTTTACCATGTACATAGGAGACCCGCAGAGCGTCGCCGCCATCATGTTGTTCTGAAGGTACCGGGCGAAGCCAAAGTCCGCTGTGGTGGGACGAAGGGAGGAAGGAAGGAAGGAAGGAAGGATGGGGAGGACAAAGGAGAAAAGGAGAGGACAGGTAAATATTTGTAATAAGTGAATGCAGCCGTATTACACCAAGACAATCACGGAAGACGGTGAAATAAAAAAACCGTTGTGCTCTGAAGAAGTCATGTTTCACTGGATGCAGCTGGTCGGTGTGTTTAACCCGATGAGCTCGAGGCTGTTTTCAGGGAAACATCATTAATTTAGTTTTACTTTTAAACTCTTGGTCATTATGAGAGTCAACCACACATGATGTAATTAATTTTCAGGACAGTCTAGGACTTTCCAGATCCAACTTAATTTGATATGATAACACTTACACATGTACATAATCTGATTATTATTGTCTTTATTTGTTTTATTCTCTTTTTGCACTGTTTGGAAATTTTATTTATTTATTTCTGCTATTTCTATCTCTCTCTCTCTCCCTCTCTCTCTATCTATATATGTATACATTCATATACATTTGTTTATTTCTTGTGTGTTTTATTCTTATTTATCTTATTGTTGTTTCAGTGTGGAACAGGTACACAACTCATTTCACTGCGTGTTACACCGTGTATAACTGTGTTTGTGACCAATTAAAGACCTTGAATCCTTTTATAAATAGCATTTATCAAAGGAAAACCATTTCCTATTATGCCACTGATAGGTTTTTACATGCATCTCTGTCGGGGAGATTGTAATAAATCTGCCAATATCAGAACCACGTTAGTGCACAACAGAAACAAACGTCGATTGCAGCCTAATTGCAGACGTAGCAAACCGGTCAAATGTCTAAATATTAGCATAGCGCTGCACAGATATGTGAACATCTATGCAAATATGACATCAACATATCTGGTATTAACATTTCTACGACTGATTCACACGTCTGTGCAGGAGGATGCACGGGTTGTAACTATAATTAAATCTGACATGAATCCAAAATAATTCATCTCGCTGACATTTCATCACACAGAGAAGCAGCGTCGTTGGAAAGGTCAAGTCGTGCGGTACGACACCTCGTGTGCGATAAAGACTCAACCGAGAAGACGAGAAAGCAAAGCGTGTCCGTCGGGCTACGAGGGGTTAATCCCAAAACCAGTAAAACCATTCATTGTAATAACGGGTCACTGTGATCGGCGGAGCATCATCCCGCTCGGGGAGTTACGACTTCATAAAACATCCCGACCGGAAAATACTGCTAAGCCAGAAAAATTAATCAGTCATAATATTTGGCTGATTCTGCTAATTACATTAAACGTTACAGTAAATATAAAAATGTTATCCAAACAGCCTATTAAACGAGTCGACTAATCACCCTCGGTAATCCCCGCATCTATGTAATCTGTGTGTGCACTCCCCACAGTCGTCAGGATTATAACGTTTGCTGCGACACAGTCCTCAGACTTCACTCCCGCTGGACAATCAATCTCCAGAGGAAAAAAAAGAAGAAGTAATAGGCTTAAGGATTAGTTTCCAAACAGCTGAACAACACACACTTTGCTCTCTCGGTCATTTCACTCTTATTATTATTATTATTATTGCTGCTGCATCAGTGTCAACGTTTGAGGTCAGTTAATCACAAAACATTATGCGTCTGGAAATAGTTTCTTGGTATTTGTTTCTCCCTCCTTCCCTCAGAAGGACACGACCGAGAGTGAAATCCTAATTTAATCAATTTACCTCCAACAAGTTTAGGCTCATAATCTGAGGGTAATCAATTACCTTGGAGAGATCATTATTAGGTCCTGTTGCAATAAAACTGTCTGAGAAAAAAAAAAGGTTTATTATGTTATATGAATTTCCATATTGGGTTTCATGGGATTCAATTAGCTCCTGTGAAGGCTTTCATATTAACTCTCATGGTCTCTGTGTGAAGTGTTGCTGCTCTATTTTTATATACTTTGCCTCCTATTTTAACTATCAGACGCTATATTAAACCGAGCAGCTTTTAAAACATGTTGAATGAACACATAACACAGGGGTGTCCAGTCCTGGTCCTCGAGGGCCACAATCCTGCATGTTTTAGACGTTTCCTTCTTCCAACACACCTGATTCAAATGATCAGCTCATCATCAAGCTCTGCAGAAGCCTGATAACGATCCTGATCATTTGAATCAGGCGTGTTGGAAGAGGGAAACATCTAAAACATGCAGGATTGTGGCCCTCGAAGACCAGGATTGGACACCCCTGACGTAACAGGTTCTCCTGCTTGTTTCTGAAACTCACCGATCTTGATGCAGGTGTTGTTGGAGTGCGACTTGCGTCCCGGCGGGTAGGAGAGCAGGATGTTCTGGGGTTTGAGGTCCCGGTGAATGATTCCTTTGGCCTGCAGGACCCTCATAGCTCCTGCAATCTGCTGCAGGAAAACCCGAATAGTGTCCTCGCTCAGCGTGCCTTTGGCTGCAGAGAGACAAGACGCAAATACGTCAGGGTTGGTTTAAGTTGACTTTGGTACACTGGGTACACACTCCTGATTAAAGACATGTTATAATGATGTAGTAGAGACACATAAGCAAGTCAGACCAGTTCTTCTAACGAGTCTTAGTTCGTCAAACCCGATCGTTCTATCTCTAAAAGTATCTCCAACAGGTTTGTCCTCTTTCCTCTCACATCACCACCTCCTGCTGCTCTCGGTCTCTTCTCTGATGAACTCGTTCACCTCGAGGTTTTACCGCTTGGTTCTACGGGTTCTACTGGTATAGACCCTCCCTCGTCTTGAATTGACCCCTGACACCTTTTTAAAACCAGCTTCAGGCTTGACTTGAGCCAGGAAAGCCGCTGAAGTCATTAGGAATGCTGCATCTGTTTAAATCTGGTAGATAAAGTTAGAATCTGCAGCCAGCAAATAGCCACGTCCCAAATCAACACCGCTGTTGACTCTAAAGCATGTGTGCCAGAGGTGGTCTACATGTGATCCACACTTCACACATCCTGTATTTATGATGAGACCAGACTGAGGAAACCAGCAGGGAGGTTTCTCTGTGATTTTATTCCACCTCAGGTCTGCTTCAACTCTCAGTTCCTTCAAAGTTTCTCAAGAACTTCAGAAACTAACATCTCCACCAAAATGCCTTCAGGGCTCCAGATAAAAGCTGCTTCCTGTGGTCACATGAGGAGTCCAACAAAACAGTCGTGACCTGAATGGTGGTGTCGGGGTGGAAGAGAACTGGGTTAAAAAATAATAATTCCATCTAAACTAGCAGCTCCCTTGAACAAATCATTATTCTGGGGGCTGCGAGGAGAAGTTTTTGAGCTTTTGTCTCTTCCAGTACATCGTAAACTGACCTTATTCAGTCAGCTCACTTTGTTATTTAGCTCATTTTGCAGCATATTCAGGAAGAACGCAGCCGGCGGCTCCAGTTTAAATGGCAATCCTGTTAAGAGCGCCGCGCTTAAACAAAACTCAGCCCGCCATCGACTCGCCAAGTTTAGAAAACGTTGAAAGGCTTCGACAAACCCAAGGTCAGGACGCAGTTCTATTTTATTCATTACAGTCCTAACGCGCTTCCTGCTCACTCTGCCAGCACTTGTTGTTTCCTCCTTAAAGCTCATAGTTTCTATAAAAACAAACCCCGAGGTATTTATAGGAATACTTTAGACACTGATCCAGACTAAAACATACGGGTGCTGTTCACGGTTCATATCAGGACATAATAAAGAGTGAACTTCTCCTTCGACAAACATCAAGAAGCATTTACGATCTCGCTTTTGGACAACAGAGAGTTCACGGCCTGTTTTCCATCGAGCGGTTTTGCACCAGGCGACAAAGACGACATCTCGCCGTCGATTCAGTTTGATGAAGCAGCAGTAGATGAGTTGTTGCACTTACAGTGTAAGTAGTCGGCAAGATCGCCACCGTTGCAGTACTGGGGAGAGAAAGGAGAGAAGAGAGAGAGATGAAAAGGAATAACATCAGGAAGCACAGGTATAAGACTTTGACATCACCCAGTCTCTGAAGCAACTCGAAAGCTGCAGAGATCAGAGGAGCGAATCGCCCGAGAGTGATGTGTTTACAGATTTCCAGCCTTGTTCCCGCTGCCGGCATTAATATGAATGAACCCAGTACAGGACGGAGAGTGTGACTGGTGAGGCTCTGACAACCTTTTCTGAGGAGACGAGCATAAAAAATACAACTATCGGGGTTTTATTGGACGGGTACGATGCGTGACCTTTGGGGCAGAAGAGGAGTAAACAAGAGCTCCATGCAGCTCCCAGCAGTGCACTGCGTTTGAGATCTGACGACTCTGGAAGTCCTTCTATGTCGCCGGGTTTGTCGCCTCCATGTGCGCTTGCAAACGAAGCTTATCGGAAAAATCTGATGGAGATGTGCCATGAGCTTGGCCTGCAAATGATGCTACGTGCATCTCTACAAGACGCATCAACAGAGCTGCTGGCTGGGAGCAACCCATGGAAATAATATGCTTGTAAAAATGGGAAACTACATTGATTTAGAGCTGAAACACTCACTCACGTTGAGACAAAAACAAACCCCCCAAAAAAGGAAAGTCTGCCTCTTTATCAGGTAAACAGTTTGAAGCCATAGCAAAATAAATCTGGTGACTGGCTGCCAGCCGATTAGCCCCTGGATGCCCGAGGACGCGGCTAATTATAGCCCCGGCCCCGTCAGAGTTGAGACAATACAGCGCTGAGCAAACAAAGCCAAAACATCGCTGCGAGCTTACCTCCATTACCAGGTACACCGAGCTGGCAGTTTCCTAATGAGAGGAGAGATAAGAGAGGGAGTAAACAAACACATGTCAGTGACAGACAAAAGGAAAGAACAGGTGGTCCTCGTGCACATGTTTGAGCAAACTAGGACCGGTGCTTTGGATCGCAGGAACATCCAACAGCTTAACGGGCTGCAGGAAAATTAGAGCCGACAGTTTGGAAAAGACGACACAGAGACACGAGCACAAAGTGAAACACAAAGCTTTGCACAGAAGGAGTGGGTCCAGTTAGAAATACAGTCGTGACTCGATAATCCGACCCTAAACAATCCGAAACCTGCTATCCGACAGGTTTTTAGGAAAAACCAACAGAACCCATAAAAACAGCCTTAACATAGCGACAGCCTTGGATTTTGACTCCGACATGACATTTAATGTCACCAATCAGGATGACGGCGTATTATCTGACTGAACAATCCCACAGATTGGCTACGTTCACACTGCAGGACTTGATGCTCAATGAGGATTTCTTTGTGACTTCCTTCACGTTTCCAGTTCAATGCGACTTGTATGTGATCTGCTGTGTGAACTTCATACGACCCAAAAGTGTCCCGCATGCGCAGAAGAGGACACGACGACGTCACACGCAGCGAGCGTGCTCAGTGTTTATGGAAGTAAACATGGATGGTAACGGTGGAGCGTATCTGCCACTCCCCCGCCGCCACCGGTGGAGGAAACAGAAGTGTGAGCGCTAACTAAACTAGCATCAGCAGCCAAGTACTGCCTGTGTGTTCTGGACACTTCCACCCCGTCAGAGCGCTGCCCCGGGGTGGAAGTGGACGGTTATGATAGTTATTATAACAACTATAAACAATAATGAACAACTAATGAGCCTTCCAGCATCAAGCCCTCCTCGTATCTGGACCTTCGTCTTGACAATCCGACAGCCTTGATATCCGACATAGAAGAAGGTTTTACATCTAGTGTCGGATTATTGAGTCACGACTCTATTGGTTCTGTGAATCCCAACACATGCACATCAGTTATTTTACAAGTAAGGTGGCGAGTAAGCACATTAAAGACTATATCTGTTGGAGAAATTATGAAGAATAAGGGAAGGAAGGCTGGCTGTGCTGTCAACAACAACAACAACACAATAAAAGGACTCAGTCACTAACCTGCCACACTAACACCAACAAACAGTAAAAACCTGTTTATTTACACAACTGACACACAGTGGATCCTTTTTAATGCTCCAAATCCAGGAGGTTTAGAGCTCCACAGTCTTCTCTAACATCTACTTTTGTTCTCTAACTTGTGCCAACAGTTCAAACATTTTGGGGGAGAAAGAAAAAAACCCAACAGAGCGGAGGCGAGTTGAAAAAGTCCCTCCTTATCACATGGCAACAGATGACTGCCGTCTCTCGCTCTGACCTCAGCTCGGTATCTCGTCGGGTCCACCAGTCAGAGGCCGCACTGTTTTCCACAGTTCGGCTGAGTCAGGCCTTCTGAAGTTATTTGTCTTTTGGCTCGCACAGACGATGGACAGCAACCAAGCAGCCAGTTAGTTTCGGGCGGAGAGCCGACAGTCTGGCTTCACAAGCTGCCCGAGGGCATTGCAGCGCCGCGCTTCTGCTAGATGAAAGGTCTGCTGGCTCGCTGAAGGTTAATCGTGCTAAAAAAATTTGTGTAATTACAGATTTACGGAGCGGTGGAATAATACGCAAGAGATAATCGGACTTCTTTGGTTTGGATATTGCTAATTTCATAAGACTTTGATCAATTATTCAGACCTATTTCGAGCACCTTTCACCTCCGTTATCTACACGTTAATGTTTTGAAATTTGTTTTTTCTGGAAGCAAAATGATAACGAGCTGCAAACAGACCTTCCTGCACGAGGCTGAGTCAGCGCTTAAGGATGCTACAGCTGCGTGCGACTAGTCTTCAGGTAGAAACTGTGTCCTAGTTTAGACTTAGACTGACTTTATTAATCCCAGAGAGGGAAACTCAGGTGTTGCAGCAGCATGACTGTTCAACAAAAGGGAAGCAAAAAGACAGCACAGAATATTAGGGTAGGGTGTAAAATGAAGGTGAAATAAAATAAGATAAAAATATAGAAATAGAAATGGTTTATAAAGTTTATAAAGCAGAGTGTATTCAGTGAAGATTGTTTGGTCTAAATTGCTAAAAATTGTACGCATTACATCAATTTCTCAGAGCCCATTGTTGTGCCTTGTTCAAAATATTTCCATGTATGTTTCAGATATATTTTTGCTTCTTTATGTGTATTTAATGTGATCGGTTATGGGACTCGATGAGGCACTTGTACTGTAGATTTGGGCTGCGTCTTGTGATATGACTTTATGACTTGAGGAGGTGTTTTCAAGAGGATCAGAGACTTTATAAGCTTCGGGGGAACCTTCAGTGGGACACGCATACTGTAGTTTATCATGCAATCTTGAGCTGTAATGTCTTTTATGATTAATATGCCTGTAGAAAGGCCCTTGTGATGGACTTTTTTAATAAAACCATGCAGGTATGATGCGTGTGTGCTGAAACTGACTTGTTTTTTCTGTATGAAGGAGGACTTAACTAGCTGTTGTTCAAATTCTGTGAACAAACAGAAATTTGCTTCGTCTCTAAATCCTTTCGGAGCCAACTCCTGAGACTGCAAAGCTCGTGTTTGCCTCTAAAACTGGCAGTCCAGAGAATAATACAATTATCTGGCATGTAAACTCATTTTACGTCTCCGAGGATAACGAGATAAGTGAAAAACAGTTCTTGCTGGTGTCCAGTGTTTGGTTCGGTATCAGTTTCCCTCTGACCTAATTAGATAGGTGGATCCCCCGCAGAAAACATCGACGCTGCCACAACAAACCTGTAATCTTAGAGCGCAGCTTGGATTATCCTCGCTGCCCAGAGAGAGCGCCGCTGTGACTCAGAGCCAGAGATAAAGAAAGTGGAGGTTTTTCCTCAGTCCTGCGCGCAGCGAGACGCGATAACCTGTTGCAAATGATTTTTTCTCGGGCTGCTGATAATGAGAGCGGTTGAATCCATATTTGCCACCAGTACAGCGAGGTCTGAGCAGCTGGGAACTCGTATGAATGTATGCAGCAATGGTAACCGACACAGAGATAAGTGTAGAGGATGAAAGGTCAGATCAATAAAATAAAACTCCAAGTAACCTACAACGTCTGCACTCGTCCTGTCTTCATTTCTTGTTTTATCTGCACATGATGATCCTCAAATATAAGGTTTTGTTTTTCTAAACTTTATATTACATTTCCTTTCTTTAGCAGTTTAAAAAACCCGACAGGTCGCTCCATAAGCAAAGCATCCCTGCTGGCTTGCCGGGCGCTGAACTATCGTCATTTCTCAACATTTTCCTCTTTAGCATCTCCTGCACATTAGATGTTTTTTTTAACCAGATGGCACCGTGTTAATCATGGACCAGGAAAGACAAAAGGAGCACCTGTTGGGTTCAGATAAGAGTCTGTGTGGGGGACGTGAGGGACGTGATGTCTGAGCCGTCGAGCAGGTGTTGCTGCCGCCGCCGCCGTCAGCTTCAGGCTGGTAACCAGGCTACCGGCAAACACATCGCTGGGATTCATTTTGTCACCTGACAGTGCAGCACCTTTGCAGTCTGACGTGGAGTTCAGAGGTTAATTATGACATTTCCATCGGTGACATAACACCCAGACTCTGCCCTAAACAGCTGATTTGTGCCTCGACAGGTTGGACGAACATTAGGAGAAAATGCTCGAGGCAAGACACTACGCTTCCCAGAAGGCCTGAGTGGAGGAAGCCAACGAGAGCAGCTCAGATGACTGCGTGCAGAATGTAAACAAGGGAAATGATGACTGAGCATTTACCGACACTTTGCAACAAAACACGGCTCAGCGAAAAGAAACGGGAGCAGGTTTAGAACAAACACATGCAGAAAAGCCTCCTGCGGCACTGTGGGAAAACAAAACGGCTAAAACTACACGAGAGAGGAAAGTAGGTCACGTGGAACAGACACATCCGTCTGCTTTGTGAGGCCGACAGGAAAACTGGGACAATGAGAGGTGGGAGGGTCACGTATGTAAACAGAAGCACATGACATGTATGACTGTGGTGTGTGTCGTACCTGGAAGTCCAGCAACGCAACGATGTTCTCATGCTTGAGTTCCTGCAGGAGGAAAAAGCACGATTACGACAGAACATCCTGAATTTCTTCGACATGTACAGCTTCAAAGAAAGGCCCGGGTGGATTTGGTTCCCTGTAGTCTGCAGGAAACTTCAGAACATCTACTTTCCCCATGACAACTGCATGTTCAGTCAGATGATCGCGCCGCTGAGATAATCGCTGCTCACATTTCCCTCTCCTCACAACAGGAAATGTTGTATTACCACACCGCTTGTCAAGTGATCTCAGAGGTCTCGAGGTCAAGGTAGTGAACCAGATTAGAGAAACGGTCGTCACTGTGAGGTTCACCACTGGACACAGAGCGGTATTTTTATCCTTGTCGCCCTTCTCGATTCCTCTGGTATTACTACATGTTCCTTATTTGAACCGAACGACTCACCTTCAGTATTTTGATCTCCTTCCCCAGTAGTGTCTGAGATTTGGCCAAGTTCTTCTTGTTTATGCATTTCACCGCCACCTCCCAGTCGTGTTTCTAGAAGATAACAGGAGAAGGATTTTTATTTTTTTTGGAGGGGGGTGGAAGAAACAAATGCGTTGGCTAAGTTAATAAAGGTTTACTGTCTTTGCAACATGAGTGCATTACTAGTTCCTTGTTGAGGTTTCACACCTCAGCTGCAGCATTCAGATTATTTATTACATGTTTTGGAGTTTATCTTGTTGTATTTTGACTTTTCTTACTTGCCTCCAAGACCTGCACATAAAGTCCAATGTGCCTGTTTGCACACAAGCAGCAGGATGTGTTGAACGTGCAGCAGCTTCTGCAACATCCAAATTACAAACCCTGCCACGTTTACTAGAAAATGCAAGGATTGTGTTTATCACGTGTGTGTTTATACGTGCTTTTCATTCCTTTCATGCCACAGCTGTGTGTTATTAACTTCTCCCTCCTGTAGCTTTGTCTTATCTGCCCTCTCTCTCTCTCCCTGTGTTTTCCTGCAGCTCTTTGACTCTGCAGGTTTCTGATCTGCAGCTAATTGCTCCACCGGCCCTTCCCCCGGTGTTTACTGTCCTCTTGTTTGTTTCCTCCCCCGCTTCGCCCTCAACCCAACCGGCCCAGACACACGGTGGCCCTCGCTGAGCCTGGTTCTGCTGCAAGTCTCTTCCTCCTCTCCACTGCCGTGAAGCTCAGAGAGACTGCATAAAATGTAGGCTAATGCTGGGGGGGTCTTAACCTTGATATTTAAAGTGCAAAACTGTGCAGCATCAGAAAGCACTGTGAGGTCAGCATCTGTTGTTTTCACACAGTGACCTGATGGAGGCAGATATCTGGCAAATAATGTGGATAGTTGATGAAAGTGAAACCAGCCAGGAAGTCTGCTTGTTGTTTTTAATGTATTTCCTATAATATCAGCAGCATCCTTGGCGGCCTACATCTGCTCAGACACATGTATCCCCTCATGTGGATGAAATCCATCTGATGATGCTATGAGGCCTACACTTCCTCTGCTAGTCTCAGCAGATGAGGGGAAACCATCCTGCTCTGCCTTTATAGCTCCTGTGCCTCCATTCCTGCTGTTCCAACACGGACGGCCTCCTCAGTGAGCAGCTCTCTGATGGGAACTGTCTGCTGGCCTATATTTACGCACAACATCTGCACCGTCTGTCCACAGAAAACACGCACACTCAGGCTCACGGCCGTAATCCGTGCATTTGGGAAACGTGTCGCACGAATCCAGAGAGTATTTTTATATATTATCTGCTGTCTGAAGGCGCATCCTGCGTGCGCAGCGAGGCCTCTTAAGGCCGTACCATGACAACAAACAATAAAAGTCGATTCCAACACGAACGACGGGGTTTAAACAGGCTGTGGATAAAACAGAGGATATAAGAGGAGGTGTTGGTGGTGTTCAGGGACTAAAACTCACCTCTCTGTGTCTGCCTTTGAAGACGACCGCAAATGCGCCATGTCCTATCAGGTCCTTCCGACTGAACTCGAATTTGCCCACCGTCTCCATCCTGAGCCGCACGTCCGATTCGATGCCACTAAGACCGGGACAGACGACCGGGAGGCCTCAGGTCGCCCTTCTGGTTCGCGGGTCCTCTCTCCTCCGTCAAGTAGCGGCAGCTGCAGGGATGTTCACCCCGTCTCTCACTTGCCATGGGCTGCCTTCCTGACACCAAGCTGCCCTCCTCTCTCATGTTCGACGCGTTCCGGAGTTTGACTCCTAACAAAGTCGTGCGACAACTTCCATTGCTGGCGGTTCGGCTAACGAGGAGTTAGCTAACTTAACGAACCGTGCTGCTGCTCCTCTCCTTCTTCTCCTGGTTGTTGTTGTTGTGGCTGCTGCCCTCCCGTCGCGCCACCTTAACAAGCAGCTCGCTGCGTTTTGTTTATATTCAGCAGCTCCGGACCGCCGTCGTCTGTCGCGGCCGCGCGGCGAAGCGAGAGCGAACTGCGAGCTGGAGGGACGTCGACGGCGTTTACTAGCCGCCAAAGAGTCCGAATATCCCCCGAAAGGCTTTTGGAAATGAGCAGCTGACTCGCGGAAAGTCGCAGCATCGATGGTCCCAACAAAAGCAGACGGCGTCCAGCCTCGGTGCCCACGGCGCATGCGCAGCGCAATTACAGCTGTAGCTTTGACGTCAGTTTTCCTCGGCAGCCATAAAAATGAAAGTGTTTGTTTTGGGTCGGTTAGAGCGGATTATTATCCTCATAGCAGTGTGATGGAACAACTAAGCAGACCGCCACACAGCATAAGAGCATTGGTAATAATTTGAGCAGCTTCAGTTTCATGGCAACCGTGAAAACAAGAGTTTACAAAATGCTTAGAGACACAAAACAAAGCAGGAGACCCGCAGGGCAGCAGGCAGCAGGAGGTAGAGCAGAACAACAGCAAGAAAACAATCAGGGTAGAATTATGATAAGGTTAAAAAACAGTTAGAAGATACAAACATGCACAATAAATACAAACAAAATTAAATAAGCAAATAAAAAAAACAGCATCACATAAAAATACGCCTATAAAACCAGGTTTTAATAAGTTATTTAAGTTCTCTTATTGTGTTTTGTGGTTTCTATAAACTTGGAGGCATAAACTAAAAGCTGTAACTATATGAAGATACCAGTAAGGCAGCTCGCTGGCTTTATAAACCACTGAGTGTTTAACCAAAGTGCTAAATATGAACTAATGAAGAGTTCATTTGCAAAAACAGAAAACTCCATTTTGTAGATTTTCAGAAAACTTTTTGTTGTTGTTCTTTGCTTGAGATAAAATCAATCAAACTGAAGCTGAGTGGATTTGACTCAGCAGAAATGACAACAACAGAGATAACTTCAGTTTGATTTATGTCTCAGGTAGACGATGGACCAGCGGGTTTTCTGACGGTTTGTGAAGACTGAGTTTTCTGTTTTTGCAAATGAACTCTTCTAACAGTCATCCAGCTCTAACTCTGTGTATCCCTGCCCCCATCACTGCCTGCTGCTTCCAGATCTTCCAGTCTGCCAGGTTTATCTACTTCTACTCCGCTAAGCGTCTCAGCCACCAGCTGTTGGCTGCAAGAGTAAACAAAAGTGTCTTCATGCACCCCCAGCATCAGAGGAACTGAACGTCCAGCGGATTACCTTTGTTTTTGACGGCAGTGTCACCACGGCAATTCTGAGTGTGATATATGGCTAATTTGGATAATATTCGCTTTGATCGTGTGCCCACAGGTCAGAGTTTGGTGGAGACTGTAAAGCTGAGCGAGACGCAGAGATGTTGGAACTGAAACCAATAAACAGGGACTGGGTGGCTTAATATGTTTTAATGTCGCCCATTGTGCTCCAGTAAACTCAGCTGGTGTTTAGATCTGTTCACCTCACTCCTGCACTCTAATACAGCCGGATTCCCGATAAATGTGTTCTCATTTCCTAAATCTTCTGTATGAGTGTGACAAAGTGAGTGAAATGCAGCATGTGGCTCATTAAGATGACACGTTAGCCAGCAGTTCTTTCATGGTTGTTTCCCAGGTTGCAGCTCTGCATTGATAAAATTCTGCTTTTATAAAGGTGAAGTCATCTGAGATAGTCGCCATGCACACAAGTTAAACACCACCGCTGTGCTGTGAATCCAGTGATATCTACATGTGAGATGCATTAGAAAGTCTTAGTCTCACAGACTTATTCATGCCTGTGTCACTGTTTTGCTCCACAGAGAGCGTCTTCTTCCTGAACAGGCTGTGAACAGCAGCAGCTTAGCATCAATTAAAGCTACAGACACTGAAGCATCCCGTTTAGAGCACGGCTAAGGCCAGGCGTTGTGCAGAATGAACTATTTTTGCAGCATTTTGAGCGGAAACATTGACAGACGCTCTGTGGGGACACGTCAGACCTTCACAAACTGCTAAAATGAGGCACAATATGCGACATTTTCTGTGAGCCTCGTCTCCTCAGGCAGGTCTTTCCAAAGCTGATGGCAAAAGCACAGACACCTTTAGATTTAAGCCTCGGCCTTGGAACAGCCAGAAGGGCTCCGTCTGAGGATCTACGGCTGCAAACCGGCTCATGTGGCTTCAGCATTTCCACGATGGAGGTTGAGGCCAGTCCCAGACGTGATCAGTAAAATCTGAAAATCAATCCTTACAGGAACAGGGAGTCAGTGGAGCCGGGTTCAGGCTGATCTGATGTAAGAAGCCGAGCTGCTGCATTCTGAACTAGCTGGAGGCAAGATGGAGGTTAGATGTTAGAAAGGAAGTGACCTCACAGCTTAGGTTTAGATCAGTTCACCTCAAGGTGGAGAGAAGAACTCCAATCAGCATTAACAGCATTTTTTTATGATCTCCATCACTGCAAAACCAGTTGAAAATTTGACTTGTTTCATATTAGAAGTGACGTTGGAACGTGGAGGCTGCTGAAGAAATTTAACAACATTCATGAGGATGAGAGGGAAACCAGCAGATGTTGAAGAACGGACAGAAGAGGGAAAAACACAAGAGAAGACGATCTGGAGATCTCCTGTGAGAGGGCAGTGATCAGTGTTAGAAGGACCAGAACAAATGAGCACATCTGCCAACCAGATCGGCTAAAACCAGCTCCTCAGCGTTATAAACTGACCGTAACAAGTCGTAGTCAACTCAAGTGTTTCTTCTTCGCTTCATTTTCCTCCTTCTCTGCTCACGTTTTTCTGTTTCTGCCTCCTGAGTGGAAACCAACATGCAGAGACTGGAACAGAGACGAAGAAGAAAACAACAACAGTAGAGACTCTGACACTGAGCTGAAGTAAAAACTAAGTAAATAACGTAAATAAAATACTCACAATTAAAATTCTGAATGCTGGGCTGCACTCTTGCTTTGTAGGAGGTCACTTTGGATCTATTTATGAATGCACAGAGGCCCAGCAGGTCCAACGGGATGGACTCACATGCACGGACATGCATTTGCAGCCAGATAAGCTGCAACACACAAAAACTTCATGCTCTTCTACAGACACCATTACTTCACTACATTTTTATAGAGCAGATAATTGTTGCTGCCATGTTAATGCTTTATTTTATGTTCAACATCATGCATATTGCACCTTAGATTTGTGTCTATGTATTGGACATTTAATCAGCTTTTAATTTCTTTAGACTGACAGCCTTCCTAAGGTTTGTTTAAGGTTGGAGGTTGTGGGGTAACATGGAGCGATCAAAGAGCAACGTTTGCTCCCTGCAGAAGGTTGTTGTGGTGCAGACGTCCAGGCCAACACATCAAAAGCAATCAAGGGAAAAACTAACAGGAGACAGATTGAACTCCGTCTTACCTTTGGATCAATAATTCAATAGATTTTAATCCCCCGTTCGACCGACGTCAGCCGTACACCCGGTTAAGGTTAAATGATGAAGACAGGGAAGTCTTGGCCTGTTTGAACACTTAAAGGCTGTGTCAGGTGGATTTTTTGCAGGACGATGGACGAAAACGCTGCTCGTAGACGGATTAAACTATCAGAGATACACTGCATATACAGTATTTTGACCTTGTGTTCTGGCCCAGTAGCGTCGTCTTCTCATTACTGATGACAGCAGTCATGTAAGATGGTTTTATATTAAAGTCCTACAGGATCACCTGCAGTTTGTTTTACCTGCATTTCTTTATTTCCATGTCCGCTGTATGTACGTCCTTCCTCACAATATTACAAACACCTCAGATTCACACACTCCACTCAGAGCCACTCGTTAATTTTGCTGGTCTGCAGAATTAAACACGATCAACTTAATGATGTTCTAATTCTAATGCAAGGAATATATACAGTCGTCCTTTAAATGTATTCATACCCTCCTATTAAAGGAGGAAAACCTGCTGAAATAAGTTGAAATTGACAGAAGTAATGATAAATAAAAAAAATAATGAAAATCTTGACGTTGCCTTGGAATTGTGGTTTAACAGAAATATTTTTTAAAAACAAAAACAAACAAACAAAAAAACAAAAAAACATAAAAACAGCATGATGGGACCCATAAATTAATATTTTGTTGAACAACCCTTTGAGCCAATCAGGTGTTTCCTGTAACTCTCAGTCAGACTTGTGCACCTGTTGACAGGTATTCTGGCCCACTGCTCATCAGCAAAGTGCTCTGATGTGTCCGGGACAGTTTTATTTATTTTTAAAAAATTATTCTTTTAACCACAATTCAAAGCAATGTCTTATTTCACTAAATTATAATTTAGCAAATCTTTATTTATTATTACTTTTTTCAGTTTCTTGTTATTTGAATGTGAATTTTGCCTTTTCTTTAACGGATTTGAGGACGACTGGCTCAGTTACCAGCTCAGGTTGATTATTACCCTTCAGATTAAAGTCTTTTTTGCAGGTGCAACTGATAAATTTGTTTGTAATTTAACACCATAGAGACAGACTGCAATATGAACCAATAGCACAACACTGTCAGCTGTGCAGTTTTGGTACATCTGTGCTGTAGTGAGCAGATGAACATTCATCACCAGAGGAGGGCAGTAGAGGAGCGCAGAAGACACCAGCTCAGCCTCTCACTGTTCTGAAGAACTGTTATGCAAACTTTTTGGGGGAAATCATATTTTTTTGTTAAGCTGCTGTTTATTTTATGTCATTGTTAATTTTTCCATCACCTTTGGCAAAAATCCACCAAAGAAATTCAATCAGTGACGTTATTATGAAAGAAAACGAGGCTGGAAACAAGTTTTGCTTTGGAGAGTTAATAGAAGATATGAAATGATTAATAAATTGAATGTTCACGTGTTTTTTGGCTCACATGAGAATGAGCAGCAAGATTATCCTCTCAATCAGCACCACGGTACCTTAACTTAACGGATTTAGATGCCATCCAGCTGTTGTGTAACACTCCAGCACTGCTGCACGCTGTCATTAACTGGTTTTCCTGAGCTGAGGGAAGGAAAAGAAAAAAGCCCAGCTCCATCCACAGAGCAGTGCAGGTCTGCATAATGATGCGCCGCTGACAAGAGGCTGCAGTTTGGTTCATGCTGTGATGTGCTTCCGAATCTGAAAAATGCTAATTCGGTTCTGACTCTGCTGCTCTTCAGTACTTTGTCAGAAAGTTTCCACCACGCAGGACGGCTGGTGTGCTTTTTGCTGCGAGCGACCCGGCAGCCACGGTTGCAGGTGTCCGCTCTGCAGGGCCTCGCTCTGGTTTCCATTATTTTAGCCGCTCCGTGGCTCCAGCGCGATGATTGATTGGTTCTTCCTGTCCTACATTAGGTTTCAGCTCGTGAGGCCTTCAGGTGCTCGCTCTGGTTGGACTTGTTGGCAGCCGGCGTCCCAAGATGCTCGTTGGCTGCACACAATGAGCCGTTCATCGAACTGCCGTTTAAATGGCATATTTATGTAACGCAGGAGGGTTCAGCCGCACTAACGAGCTCTCATGTGGGAAAAAGCACGACGTGCAAATATATAGCACCGTGTGTGACGCTTATCGGGTTTATAGTGGCGTGTTTTCCACCCAGCATTCTTACTTCTTCGTACACTTCTTGGTTTTCATATAATCATTCATCCTATCAATATATTCTGTAATAAAGGGAATGAATGGTCCATTGTATGTGCTACTTTATGGGGACGTAGTTTCTGTTCTCACTGGGACTTACCTGCCCCCTTACATCTTCATATATAGGTAAAAGTACTACACTCTAAAAAATAATATTTGGGCTCAACTAAAAAAAAAAGCAGTTTGCATTAATCTTTTTGAGTTGAGACAACTTCTAATGAAATTATGTTCAGCCAACAAACGACAGTGAGTTCAGTGAATTAGCTTTTCCTCTACATTCCTCTCAGATAGTTCAGGGACGTGAGGACGTGGGATTGAATTTGAAATCTGAAACTCAAGATGAAGAAAAAGTTAAGTTAAAACCCCATTTTATTAAGTTACCTCAAATTGAATTTAGTTTTAATTTGAGAAATTTGAGTTTAAATTATCGCACGATATTAAGTCGATACAATTACTGAGATTATTAAGTCAACCCAACACATTAAAATAATGTTTGTGGCTTTAAAGCCTTTTCTGAGTCAGTAATTTACCTTTTTTTTTTTTTTTTTAAATCCTGCAACCTTACCTCAATTAAGTGATGCAAATAGACGTCTTGAATTACTCCTTAATGTGACACCACCCTGAAAATCTACTTGAAATGTTAAAAGTACAAGTACTCAGAGCAGAAAAACATCTTTTGTGACTCTTATACAACTTTATATCATATCATTAGGTATGATTCACCATGTTTTGATGTAAAAGTAGGATTTTTACAGTTGAGGTTTAGCTTGTTTTGAACTTTCTTGAAAAGGATTGCAGCTAATGACTATTTTATAAGCTCTTTATAGGTTTTGTGTGCAAATAAGTGTCTGGAATCAGTACTGAGGTACAATACTTGAGTAAAAATTCTGCCAACGCCTCGACGAAAACGTTCAGCGAGGGAAGGTTTCAATGAGACACGTCATGGTTCTGCTGAGAGCAAAGCCTCCAGTCATACAAATCCCCACAGTTCAAAGAAAGAACTGCTTAAATGTACATTAGCATGAATTGGCTTCCTGTATTTTTTATTTTTTTTTGCAACTGCTCTTCATTTTAAGCCATTTGACCAAATTTTCCTTTTTGACGTTTGCCGTCTGCTCCTAATGGCTCAAAATCGATTTGGCTGCATGCAGCTGATTGACAATTAATGCCAATTTACTTTTTGTTTTTGCAAGCAAACAAATGCAAAATAGTCAACTAATCAATGCACAGACGTTAATTATTTATCCCTCGTCAGTGCATTTTATTGTTTACTTTTATGACAAACCGCTGCTCAGGACTCACATCTGTCAGGACGAAGTTATCGTGTTGAGCGAAGGCCAGCCGCCTCCTCCAAGGCCTCTCCTCTCTTTGCTAACATCAGGTGGCTGCGTTCCCTGCTCATTTCCTTCCCTTCATGCAGATGGATAGCCACTAATTTCGCCATGAAGGTCACCGCTTTTTAAACCCATCCCTGCACTAATGTAAAAAACTTGAGCGGCATAACAGTTCTGTCGGCGTGCCGCATTGCCATGCTCAAGTTTGTGATCAGCGCCAATAGGTCACAGCAGATAATTAAAGTGAGAATCTGAGGGAAATTCAATACACTCTATTACACAACTGAGGGAGTCTGAGGCTCAGGGGAGACCTTGGTATTCATAGAGTGGATATAAAGCTTTTGAAAAGCTCCAAGCCGTGCTGAAAACACAAGCCGTAAACAGTGTCGCTGTTGACTTCGGCGGTGTCACGTTACAGATCTTTAAAATGATCGCACAGCTGAGTGGCCGCGAGAAGAAACACTCGTAAACGCTCTCAGAACTGCTGATCGTGGACATTTTTCACAGCTTGCGATAGCAGAGGAAGCCCACGCATGACTGATGCCGTAATGACAGCGTTATGTTTGCACCCGCCTCCCGACTGATACCACCACATTAAAGTCAGGTGGTGTTTACGTAGCTGAGCGAGTCCCAGGGTCCCGGCGTCGTCCTCTGGCCCGCTGTCAGGGTTTACTGGGACACCTGATGGAACCGAGCCATCCTCAACAAAATCAGGTTTCATCCGTCTTATCTCAAAATCCAATTACTTGAGGATGGAGTCAGATACGATGAGGTTGAAAAGATTTCAGGAGATGTTATCTTGCACTAATATTAAAAAGTAATACGGCATGAAATAAGGTGGTGCAGGGGGAGCCAGAAGGTTCTGGGTGGACTCTGTAGACATGCACGCTTGGTTAAACGATGATTCTGACTGTAGGTGTGCATGTGGTTGTTTGTGGGTACCCGGTGATGGATGGGTCACCTGTCCAGGATGCTTCTTGCCTTCGGTGAGCAGGGATAGACTTCAGCCCCTCCACACAGAACACAGGCACAACTTAAGGATAGATGGATGGAGCACTGTAGCAGGATGAGATATTTTACCTCCACCGCAGAGCCCCACATTCCTCCTAGACACTGTGAAGTTCATTACACCCCACCGTGCACGCTGGAAACCGTGAATCTGGAAGACGGAGTGAATGAAATTAAAAGGTTAATGGGAGTTTTATGGAAATCTTCCAAACGGATAATGAGACTTCAGTGTAGCAGGAGTTCCCAAAAATGAAATGGTTTCGTTGCCGCTGCGATCCGCGAACACATTTGTGTTTTTGTTGATATCTCTGTCTGAGTTTCAACCTGAAGATCTGGACAAGAATGCTTAAAGAGAGTCGAGACAAATGGCAAAATCTGTCACAAAGGGATGTTTGTCTGGTGGTGGCAGGAGGAGTTCTGACAAGGGAGGAAACAGGGGTGACTGTAGAGGGTTGGGGTGGGTGGATGGGTCAACCTGGCCTCTTGTCAACTTGGACAGACTCCGGTTCAGTCCTCCTCAGGATAAAGCAGCTTCAAAGATGGATGGGAAGCATGAAGTTCCTGCTGAGAGCTTTTCATCCTCATATACTTTCAAGTATCCATTTCTAAAGTCTACTGTGTGCTCAAGATCTAACGACGTGAAACAGCAACTGGTGTCTACACCTCTAGACTGTTTACATGCAAAGCGGCAGAAATGGAAGTGTTTTGTGCGTATTAATGAGTCCCCTTTGACTCGGCTCCTGTTTTATCTCGGTTTGATTGAGGTTGTTCGTGGCGTCTCACCGTCAGTTTGTTGAGTTTTGCTCCGGTAAGATCAAGGGTGTCTCCGCTCTCATTCTACGTCCTGTGTCTCACTTTTTAAACATTCTCCTGCTCGCTCTACATCAACCTGTTCGTCCTTTCTGCTCTGCGTTTCCTCTCAGCGGCAGAATAACAACGAAAACGCTCATTGTGTCTCTCACGTCCACTGTTGTCTCACCAGGATGCTGCAGTGGAGGCGTTGCTGCTGCTCAGACTCTGGACCGAGCAGAAGCCGACGGGTGAAGCCTTCCTACCGCCACATCCCCCCGCTTGTGTGGGCAAGAGTTGAATTCAGTCTGACCTGTGGTGGAATGTGACAGCAGAGGGCTGCCAGAGCCCCGTCTGACAAGTCAGCCCAACGATTCTCTCACCGAGCAAGCTTGAACCAGCTCCTTCTGCAGACCCGTTCCTGAACTGCGCTGCCATGCATCAGCTCGGAGCCAAGAGTCTTGACAGCATCACTGCTCCACGGCGCAGCGACTGTGGGAACGGCCAGACTTTGCCGTACTTTGGGTGTGTGGGCACGAACAATTACATGTGCACAGTGTTTAACGGAGGACTCCACAGGTCAGCTCCTCCACACAGGCTACTGGTTTTTGCATTTGCACTTACTGTGGTTGAGTTGGTGAAGCTGGTGTCTGTCTGCCACAGGGCGCTCTTTGTTTGAACAGTTGTTGAAACGTTTCCTCTATTTGCGGAGGATTCTTTTGTAATTAATCTACCACAGTTATACACTTCCCTCCATATGTTAGCCCTAACGGTTCAACAGTCGTTTCCATCTGCGTGCCTTCGTCTCCTTCATTGCTTTGTCTGTTTTGTTTCCCCTCCTGGTAAAACTCAAACCTCATTATTTGAATTGTGGTTTTGCTGATGGTTCCATCTCGACGTTCATCAGATAATGTGAGGATTATTGTTTTATGAAAAGCACCCAGGATTAAAGCAAAACACATCCTGTCTCGTATATTAATTGTATATTTTGTGCATGTAGCTGAAACACAACAGTCGATCACAGGTTCTCAAACATTAAAAAGTCACACAGCGGGATCCTCTGGAGACAGAAACCGTGTGAATATTTGCTGCCAATCAAGACCGAGTCAGGCCTGGACGTGTTAATTGAAAACGACAAATTTTTAATAAAAGCAGCAAATTTTTATTTAACAGTTCTATTAAAAATCTAATTTCTATGATGCATATTACGCCGGCCTGATGAAATAGCGACAGAACGACTGCTCTAACAATTAGGTGTCGGGTCAAACTGGCTCCGGTGGACAAACTGTTTGAAAACGACCCTCCTGCTGCTGCGCTTGCTGCAGGGAGCAGCAGCTCTCCTGGTGGCCGCCGAGCCACACCAGTTAATTAACACCACTCAAGTGTGTCAAGAGGTGGGAAGAAAAATTGCTGCTCTTAGTGGTGTCGCAGCCCGGCCTGCACGGCGTGACAAAGGGGGAATGCAGCGGGAATAACAATGAATTCATTTTAAACTAACATGATAATAACTTATGAGAACTCTTTAACGTTATATACTGAGAAACGTAATTACAAGGAAACACGTCGGCTGTTGTGTTCATGTAATGTTTGGAGGCAGAACAGGAAACATGTTTGAAGGCAGAATACTAAACAATCGTAGAGTCGATATAGATGCAGACACAGCTGATGCTTTTGAAACTTAAAGGTGCAATATGTGAGATTTTGCACGGAAGTATTGCACCAACATAGCAGCGAACAATCTGCTCTGTAAACATATGACATGATAACATCTGAGCGTTGTGATCCAAGCTTCTCTGGTCTTTGTTTCTGGCCACATGTGCCCGTTAGTGCATGTTAGTGCATGTGAACTCCTCCCTTTGAAACGATTGGCCATTGCAAACAGTCTGAGAGCGTCCTCCCACACTGCACTAGATTGCATCCCTGCATTCCTTTCAGCTCAACATGAGTCTTCACTGCTTTTTGAAGGCTCTCCTCCTCTACTCCTCGGCTGCTTGTGTTTCCACCCGTTCTGCTCTAATCTGTGCAGAAAAAGTGGAACAGCGACAAATCGCAAGAAGGCAAAACAGGTAAAATCAAAGTAACGCTACTCGAGTTGACAGCAACTCCCAGCGGCCATCTGATGTGTTTCACGATGCTGGCGTCGGCTAATGGTTGCATTCCTGGTTGTAAGATTTAAAAAATGGGTTGAGGTGTGAGATGCTGGTGCTCTAGCGACATCCAGTGGTTCATGTGTACCCATGCTTCCTGCATGGGTACGCGTGACGTAAACTTCGTCATCCATCCAAATCCTCCAGAATCTGCAAACAACCCAGAACTTGTGTCAACGCTGCAAGAAAACCAAACGGTGCTCAAAACAAATGTTTGTTTTAAAGAGAAGAGTGAACAAAATGATTCTCTGACGCCTTTATAATCCATCATTAGAAGAGTTGTCGTTGAAATCGTCGCTGCCGGTCTTTGGAGGACCTTTGATTCCATCGACGGAGCCCAGAGGGAAGTTTGAAATTCTCCAGAAACCTTGTGGTACGTCTGCCCAAACCTCAGGATTAATCACTGACATGGTGCCGGATCTCCAAGTAGCTGCTATATCCTGTAAGAACTGCGCTGTGCTGTGTTTTTCAATAAGAGATCGCATATGCATACACATAAAGGCATGAATTAGCGCTTAAGTTGAAAGCTGTGATTTTCTAAATAAGGGAGGGACCTGCCAGCATCACTGGTTTTCCTGTGCGATGTGTTCAAGCGCTCGTCTTGTCGTTTTCTGTCAACAGTTGACTCTGATCGCTAATTTAACAGCATCTGAACATTTCTGCATCATGTGACGTTATTTCTCTGCTTCCCTGCAAAAAAAAACGACATATAATCCCGTGCCAGCAAATCTGTTCATAAAGCAGCCCGGGACCGAGTGTGTGGTGTGATTGACGTGGTTTGCATTTCTGACGAGCAGCAGTGACCGTTCTGAGAGGGAACGTGCTGTAAGAACATCAGAGAGGTGGAATGGATGCAGCTAGCAGTTGGTGTCTGCAAGCTGTCGCGTTACCTTCATCTGCCTTTGAGCTCGGGCTCCTTTTCAATGACACTAAAGTAATTACACGCTCAGCCCACGCAGCCGCACGACTGGAAAATAATCCACCTCGGTGCTCATTCACGGGACCCCAGTTAGCCAACAGAGTCATTCAGATTCTTTAATGTTTTTTCTACAAAAATATTTTACATTAGAAAACACAGCTTGAAATATACACAGTCCGCTTGGTTTGCAGCAACCATGGAACATCTCAACTCAAATATATCTGTGTCTATATTTAAACTGTAGGTAAATATATTCAGCAACGATAAATCCGGTTGCCATATTGTGAGGTCTCCGTCACCGGTAGGAGGCGAATCGACGTAGGAAATGCTCTCAAAGCAATATGGACTCACAATCTATCCATATTTATTACAAAAAAAATAAAATAAAATAAAATAAAAATACCACAAACCAATACTACCTCTGATAATGGCAGGGAATGCTTCCGGTGAAAACGATGTGTAGATACGTGTGCGTCATTTCCTCAAATACAGGTAAAGGATACAAGCGAGGAGAACGGTGTGAAGCAACTGTGAGAGTCTCCGATTTGAACTTTCTAACATTCATTCGTCTTCCCTCCCGTGTCCCAGACTGGCCCTTTTTTCTTCGTGGGTGGGAGTCACCCGGCTTTCTGAATGCCATCCGTCTAGCTGTCGACACCCGGCACGCCACTCATGCATCTTTCTGTCAGGATCCCGTGAGGCCGTTCACCTGTAAACCTAACCATCTATCTGCACTACATCTCCTCACCTGTCTGTCCAGAGTGTCAGTCAGCCGTCTACCTACAGTATCTACGTATGTTCCAGGATGCTCTGGG
Source organism: Stegastes partitus (assembly GCF_000690725.1). Classification (NCBI taxonomy): domain Eukaryota; kingdom Metazoa; phylum Chordata; class Actinopteri; family Pomacentridae; genus Stegastes; species Stegastes partitus. The sequence goes on along the minus strand of NW_007578200.1, from coordinate 401,569 downwards.
TTCCTGGCAGTAAAAATCCTCTTTCTCTAGAACTGGTGGATCCAACCAGCCTAAATCTCAACATGACCGTTTGATTGGATAGGGGGGAGGCAGGCTGGCACGAAGTTTTGCTTGCCAGCCACTATTTAAAGCAATAGTTTGACATTTTGGGGAATGTGCTTCTTCATCTTCTTGCTGAGAGTCAGATGAGGAGATTGATGCTCGAATATTTCTGGCTCTGCCGAAAGGTCACAAAATCTGAGTAATGGCGCACTGAAATGTGCTGTTTTTTATGCGTTTGCAGGGTTTATGTGGATTAAAGAAACAAGGAAAGGTGATATTAGAGGCTGATGGGAGGCTAAACAAAGCTAACCAAGCGCTGGCTGAAACCAAGTAGCTCAAAGCAACAGATTCCCCAAAATGTCTGTCATTACTATTCTCTTTAAGTGTCATTTTTAAAATCTCTTTACATCCAAGGACGCCATTCATTATTGCTGTAAACTTCTTGTACATGTACCTACTACAGGTTCTCTCTGAGTTCTGTCGTATACCACGTGAACATGTTTCTACACTCAGTTAGCCCTCCTAGCAAAAGATGAGGCAGTTTAGCCGTTTAAAAAAGAAGCGATATAACTTGTGGATGTGTGTAACTCAACACTACCTTTACCGCCAGTGGACCTACTGGGTGTAGTCTGATAATAGGATGTACTACCCATACTGCAAGGCGCTTTAGATGACCATCGGATGTGAAATAAATAACAGCGAAATAATAGCAAAAAACATACCAATCGATATTTATATGAACAAAACTTTTTCCCCGTTTGTGTTTCAGCCGAGCGCCCGCCGGCCCTCCAGAGGAACGAGTCTCTCTCCGTCGCACCCAGAACCTTGCTTTAGCATCATAGCAGTTCAGAGCGGAGGGCCAGCGACAGCGTCCAGAGAGGAGGCAGCAGCCAGAGGGGCGACGGCGAGAGGCGGACCCCCGAAGGCGAGGCGGTGTCCGAGGTGCAGGAGCACACCTCGTAGCCGTTCTCGGCGTGGTCCGGGTGCCGGTGCACGTTGACTCTCGTCTCCGTGCTTTTGGGCTCCGCGTCCGGAGAGTCCGACTGCATCTCAGTGCACAGCAGCCAGTCCTTGGCGATGAGGCGGGGGTATCCGGCCTCCACCTCCATGTCGCTGCCCGGCACCCGCCAGTACTCCTTCCCCTTGAAGAAGTAGGACGAGCCTTCGGAGAGAGGACACGGGATGGTTAAATACTAGAACAGAACAACATGGGGAAGAAAACAATCCAACACCAAACCTCACGTTGGACGGACAGTTAGTTTCATGAGCATCACGGCTGCAGCACAGCAAACAGCAGCGTGCATGAGGTCCAGAGTAATGCCATTAGTGGGATTCACACGCAGGTGAGGGGAAGAAAATGACCCAAAATGACTGAAAGTTTACGAGGAGACCGAGATGAAAAGTTGTTTTTGTGCCTAAAAGTGCACGATTCACAAAAGTAATGAGTGGAAAATGTTCATTATCCCAAGAAGGAAATGTGCCCGTTAGCGCTGGGTGCATAATGGGCTATTACAGCTCAAGCGATCTGGTCAGAGACCTGAATTTTATGAAGGCTATGAGGGTTTGCATTGAAAACTGCAGGAATAAAAAAAAAACCTGTTTTTAGGTAAGACAGCTCACACCGTGGCTGTGTGTTTAGGGCTGCTAATGAATATTGCTAATGAAGTCGGGCTCGGTGTTTGACTCGGGTCTGGAGCTCCAGTGTGGGACTCTGTGACAGCCGATGGAGGAGCAGACTGATTGCTTTGGGTGAGAAACACATCACGTCGTTATGATTATAATATTCTAGAGAAAAACAGTCTGCAGAGTTTGATGCTCGTGTGGTCCTGATCTACAACACTGATTCAATCCTACGCTGACGCCAGCGAGGCTCCGTCGCCAATCTGACCTGTATGAGGTCAATATTCCCCGTCTCCAGCAAATTAACAAAAAGTCTTCAGAATATGTCTTTAAATTCTCAAAGATGGTTTATTTCACCATGACTGTACAACCCCTGGGGCAGCAAGGTGTCTCGGTGGTTTGCACCGTCGCCTCGCAGCTAGAAGGTCACCGGTTCACGTCCCGGTGAGGACACCCGGGATCTTTCTGTGTGGAGTCTCCATGTTCTCCCCGTGCAGCGTGGGTTCTCTTCGGGTTCTCCGGCTTCCTCCCACAGTCCAGAAACATGCTGAGGTTAATTGGTGATTGTAAATTGTCCGTAGGTGTGAATGTGAGTGTGCTTGGTTGTCTGTCTCTAAGTGTAGCCCTGTGATAGACTGGTTACCTGTCCAGGTGAACCTGCCTTCACCCTGAGTCAGCTGGCATAGACTCCAGCCCCCCATGACCCTGGTGAGGATTAAGCGGTGTATAGATAGTGGATGGATGGATGGTTTATTTCGGTATAACTCCTGGTTTCAGGGCTGTATCATTGTGTCTAGCTTTACATTCAGACTCTCTGCAGCTGTGATCGACAGACTGCTGCCTGCATGACAGCTGACACACTGATGACTGACGATGTGAGACCAGGACCTTCTACTGCTTCTAACTTTTCCTCCAAAACAGTCATTCTGTGTGGAAATATCAGTGCATTGACAGCAGAGTGGTTGTTTTCTCCTCATGTGTTGGAATAACGTGTCAGATATAAAATCAGTAGTTTAGTGGTTTAGAGCCACAGTATGAAGCGGCTGCTGGTTAACACGGTGGCTGCATCTCAGTTTGCATTTCATACTCTCCCTCTTGCATTGTCTCAGCGTTCTGTTGGCATTAACGGTACTGTTAGCCACATTAGCCGCACAACGCATGAAAGCGTAGGATTTTCTAATCGTCGTGGTGACAAATTAAAGTCATCCTCAGATGCTAGGAGTGCACGAAGACGCTTGTGTTCACTCTTGCAGTCGACAGCGGAACACTTGGGGAGCTTTCGGAGACATTTCTGACTCAGCAGGTAAAAGTAAACAAACATGTGAGCTCATTCAACTCGTGAGCTCGTAAAGGAAGTCAGAGCTGGACGACTGTTAGTGCATCAGCTGGTGCGTATCAGTTCAGTAAAAGTCTTACTGCCTTGTACAGCTGGGAGGTTATCTACTGAAGTAAACAGCTTCATATCTTAGCAACTTACACATTTATAAGAACCACAAAACACACTAAAATACATCCATAACACCCAAGTATCACACAGGCTGCCTGGATTTTATTTTTTTTCTGCTTTTTGGCTGTAAAACAGTCAGAAATCAAACTCTGAGTGATTATTTTTGCCCCTTTTTTCTCTTGAGGAGTTACAGCAACGTGGTAAAATGTCGGCGGACCTGATCGGTTTGTCTGTGTTCAGACAGCAGTAACTTGTGAGTACGTCGTGCTACCGTAATACACCGAATATCCCCACAAAGCTCGTCTTCTCTTACTTCAGAAACAGGTTGAATGCTCTCTCCAGCACAAACGGTAACAGAGCTATGATGATTTAAACAACACTTGTACAAATGGAGTGGCGGCGCTCCGATTGGATTTAAAGTAATTTGCATCAGTGCTGCTTTTACCCCCTTGCTGTTTGTTGATGCTTTTGGACACATGCAGGTCATTTCTACCAACCTGTGGAGCTAACCTGGTTTAACATGATCAGTTCGACTAGCGACCTCTTATATGTCCCACGTTAGCATCAAAAGTGGCACAAAAAAGGAAGACACTTCATGCCAGGATGTGTTTTAAACACAGATTTGCATGACAAACAGTGACTCTGCTGGTTTTGATGCCAGCTGCTCTATTTCTTAATAGTAAAACTGTCTTTACATACATTTTTATGAATGCTGCTTGTTTTCTAACCCGGAGACGCTCCCTCAATTGAAAATCCATCCGCAGAAAAAGACGAATGTAAAACAAACAATATAGATTTTCTTTATGTCTGCTCTTCCTCCAGCATCTTCTCATCACAACGTCTCTCATCATCCTTCATATCCATCTCTTAAACGCTGTTAATGTCTCTCCTTGACACCATCCTAACTGCTATTGTGTCTTCTTCATTCCTCTGTCCTTCCTCCACCTTCCCTCTTCATCCTCGGCTCATGGAGGCAGCCTGAAGGGAGATGAGGGCTTTGATGTGGCTCCAGCTCCACCGCCTGAAGCTGTGCACACGTGGACGGCTGTTTGTCTGTTTGTACGACCGCATTGCATTTCGTCCTTCCGTGAAACCGCGGCGTCTGCAGGAACTCTCTCTGCTTTCTTGTGTGTTTCTGCGCACGTACGCACATCACAGAGCTCGGAGTCGGACCTTTGAAGCCGGAGAAAACTCAGACACAACACAAGACCTCTAAACACCTGACAGGGAAAAGAGCTTCCAGTGGATCCTCCGGGAGCTGCAGCGGAGGAGAGAGGCGATGCTGTGGACCGGAGTGCCTCCTGCTAATTCTTTTGTTTCAGTTAAAATAAGCTCAAGCGCTTCATCAAAGCCTAATCTGGACAGTGGAGTGAAGGAGGCATTCTTTAAAAGGTGGATTTGCTTTGTAGAAGGCTTCCCAAACAATTTAAGTTAAAGTAAACATTATTAATCTCCATGGAGGGACCACTACAGTATGTCCTCAGCATCTTGACCCGCCATAATTGCTTTTGAACAGCAGGCAACCTTTTCTCCGGCATCTGGGGACCGACTCCAGATCCGAGGCTCTTGTCTAGTCAAAGCAAATGTCAGGACAATGTCGATATCCGCCTCCTTACACTTTTATAGTGTGGTTCTGTGGAACAGAGCCGCACGATGCATGATTTTATCTCCATAATTGGTCATTTAGGAAACGCATTACCCTTTAAATGTAGATTTATATCGAAGCGTATCTCGTCTGAGCCTCTTAAAGTTTCTTTCTTTTTTTTAAATATCCTTTAAAAAATGAAGAAATAGTTGAGGCCAGGTTTATGATGGAGGCTTCAGGTGCAGCGAGGACGCTTCGATCCTGCTTTTTATTTACCTGTTAGCTCCGTACAAAGGTGAGAAAACAGAAAAAAGGCAAACAAACTAAAACAAATCAATATTTGGCGCGAACACCAAACCTTCCAGATACACCTGAGCGAAGAGTTCGTTGTAAGTTGTTGTTTTTATTTTTAATATTTTAAAGCCCGTCTTGGGAAAAGCTGCTTCACTTCTCATATTTACGATCATCAGAGAGTCCTACATCGAGTCTCTTATTAATCAACTTTTTAACCGTGAGAGAGGCGTTAAAATGTGCTGCAGACCAAAATAGCACATTTTTATGTCTGAAAGTCAAGAGGAACGCTCCACAAATAGCCACGATAAATCAAATTGTCAAACCATTCGACGTGAGCCAAATTATTCTGTGCATCTCAACCGCTGCTGGTATTTACACAACGCCGCTCCTACTTATCGCAGTTTATTTTCCAGCTAATAATGTCTCATCATAACCGATAAACACGCAGCTGTGAGCTCACACGCATTCACGCCTGAATATACACGTGTGTGGGTTGTTTTTATAGAAGGCATTTTATAGGAGGTAAAAAAAAAGACCCGAATGTTTTAGCGGCACAGATGCACTCGGTGTGTAAACATTACCGACGTGGCAGATTCGAGCGTGACATGCTCCGGTAAAGATCGCATTAACCCCACCTCCACCCATAAAACTCGCCACCTTCAGAGGACGAAGAGGAGGAAAAAGGTGTGGGAGGAGGAAGGTTAGGAGAAAGTTTACGGCGAGGCGAGGTGATGAGAGGGATCGGACGGGAGGAGCATGCACACGGTTAATGAGTGGTGCGTTTAATGGTGTTGTTCGTTATGTCTGCAGATCACTTTGGGGCCTTTTGTAGTGATTTAAACTGACAAAACTAAAAGCAGATAGTATAAGCTGAATGGACAAAAGAAATATTTAAATGTAAAGTATTCATAGATGAGGGTACATTCAGTTCCTGACACATCCGAGGTGACTGATCCTGCTGTCTGATTATTACGCTGACATTCAGAAACTCGGTTCAACAGATTCTCTCCAAACACTCGAGCTTGTTAATTAGAACGATTCAACAAAGGCAGGTAAAGACGGAGGGCTGATATTAATACCTCCGCATCGCTCGCAGCTCAGTACGTACTTCTGATTTCACGCAGAAAACCGTGTTTGCCGCTTCCTCCGCTTCCGACTCGGTTAGCGACGAAGCGGAGCGGCGCCGTTTGATGGAAGATCATAACGGGCTGATTTACGCTCGCGAAAGGTCATCAGTGACTGGTAATGACTTTTTCAAGCAGTTGTCAAGTGCCGGGTCAGTGGCTGACCATATGTCATAAAAACCACGAGCCAATTTAGCGGCAGTTAGCAGAAAACAATACTGGTCGTGTCCATCTGGCTGCGAGACTTCCTCCCTGATGTGTTTTCAGAAATGTCACAGACGATAATCATATTTTGGAAGCAGATTAATTATCTACAAGCAGAAGGCAGTGCTCATGCTGCCACAATGACACTTCGGCGACAACAGATGAGCAAGATACTCTCAAAAAAAAAAGAAGAAGAAGGAAGTCTTGGCTGTGGTCACAGAAAAACCGCCATTAGAGGAGGAAAAAATAAATAAATGGAGGCTGCAATCTGTGTGAGGACGGTGGTCGCACACTCAAGTTTAACAAATAATTCAGGCGCCGAGTGGGGATGAGCAAATACAGCTCGGGAGGCTGATAAAATATTCCTGGAGTGGGTGCTACAGCGGGAATACCTGAGCTGAGTGCAGCATAATGAAGGCAGAAGCACTCAACCGCTAAAACAGACGTCGGAAATGTTGTCGTTTCTTAAGAACATTTAAATACTCCAGTAGTGACATTTTTCATGTGTTTAAGTAAAGAAAAAGCTGCATTTATCGAAGGTTTTATCTGCTTTTAATGCACCTTCTTCGTTGATCTTTTATCGCACAGCAGATAAATCACGTGGATCGAACAAACGCAAGATTTCTTGGTCACCATATATAAAAATAATGCATAAAATATATAAGCTTGAAAACAGGAGTCCTCGATCAACATTTAGTCCCTTTTTGCTCCGTTTTGGTCTCCACCAGCTCCACTACATTCACACTCTACATCCACTCTTATATGTTTTTTATTTCAGCCTTGCCCTCACCGCTCCAGAGGGTTTGGCTCCCCTGAAACTTTCGCAAACGCTTCTGACCCCGTTTTAGTTTTAAAACTCGGTCCTGGCAGAAAGTGAGACTTCTGCAGTATTGATTTCGAAATAAAAAAAAATTTCCAACCTGCACAAATGATAATTCATGCCACAGCGAGTCTGCAATTAAAACGGCATCGGCTGCTGGAGAGCGCGAGCGAGACGGGAAGCGACAGCGGTAGTGATAGGGCTGCTTAGGGAGGCTGACGGCTGCACAGGAGGAAGTGGAGCTGAACCGAGAGCTGCTGCTGCTGCTGCAGTGTGTAAAATGCGTCGCTGCGAGGGGTAAAATCAACAGTTGCTTTCACTGCCTTCTCTCTCTCGCTCGGGTGCCATTCAAGTCTTTTTAAGGAAGACAAGCTGACTGACTGCTCAAAGGGAGAAAACTTTGCTTTCATCTCCGGAGCCGCGTCGGAAGATGAATCTGCGGATCGAGACGTCGGCCGCGCTGAGGTTAATGCGGCAGGAACATTCTCCGCTGGACCCCCCCTTGATTAAATCTGAGATCTTGTCATCCCATCTAAGTGTTCTTCAAACAGCGGGATCCCTGCGTATCTGGCCGCTGAGCTCACAGTGGCGGCGTGGATTAATTGAGGAGGCCGGCTTGTGGGTTCATAACGCCCAACACGGCTCTTCACTGTGTTTGCAGTGTAAAGGTCAAGGCTGTTGTTGGCAAGCCCAGGCGCCGGTCGGTCTCACAAGTTCTTTTCTGGTAGACTGACTCAGTGTCTGTAATCTGAAAAGTTTGTTGTGTGGAAACTCGAGCAGCTAGTATCCGAAAGGTCCCCAGGCAAGGCAAGTATACCGCTGTACATTTCATTTTCCATAACCGCAGCTCACTTTTTATGGGTCAGTGGGTATTTGTTATGGTGGATGTGTATTTTCCAGAAGCCTATACACTAACTGTGTGTATGTAATGTCAATGTGCAGCCAGTTCCCTTCAGAATAAAGAAACTGATGCTGAAGTAGTAAAAAAAAAGTCCCAAATTTTGCTGAACATGTCAGTTTGAATTGAATTCATATTTCAGGAGCTGATTTGGCAGCCGGCGCCGAAGGTCTAAATATCCACTTCCAACAAATTCCCCTATAACAGTCTTTCATATAAAATTTGTTGTCTCTGACTCAAAGTGCTTGAGTGATGTAATTTCCCATTTTGTTTTCACGACTCCCTTAGGAGCCACATAAAGCTTTATAAATCTGTCTTCACATTTTGAGTAGATTTCCAGCTTTGGCTTATTTTAAAGCGGCGCCATTATACTGATAGAAAGCTCACAGATGAAATCTCACATCCAGTGATGTGCTGCACCGCCTGCCAACATACACCGCTAAACACCAGTCTGTCAGGACAAGGCTCAGCAGTTACGGCCGCTCACCGTCCGACCACCTCATGGCGTCGTCCAGCTGTGGCGGCAGCCCCTTCCACAGCGTGCTGTCTTTAGGGTAGCCCAGGTCCATGCGCCGCTGGTGGTCGTCGTAGCGCCAGTAGTGGTTGTCCTTGAAGAAGTAGGTTTTGTCGTTGTGCAGCCAAACGAAGGCGGCGTCCACTCCTTCCATCGGGAGGCCGAAGTCGCTGATGGGACGAGGATAGCCCTCCTCCACGTTGTTGTCTTTGAAGACCCAATACTTCAGACCTGAGGGGTGAAAACAGAGGCAACACCTTCATATTTTGGTTTAGAACAGAGAGCGATGCATTCTCAATCCCAGGGGGGCAAATAACATCGTTTTGGAAATCTGAGAGACGTGCACATTTATCCTTTAGTGATGGCGCCACCCACAGCAGTATGTGATGCTTCCACACATAAAGGAGATTTTTCAGTTTAAAAAAAGCCCATAAGGACGTAAGAGACTGGAGACTGGAGGTCACATTATTTTTTCATATGCTTCAGTTTCATTTTCATCAGTTGTTTGGTTCAGTTTAAACACCAAAACTGCTCGGTAAAGGTTGAGATTTGTGCAAAATACATCCAACATGCTGCCGCTACAGCTCAACTGGTTGAACTGGTGACCCATGTACTGGGGCTATAGTCCCCGACGCAGCAGTCGTGGGTTCGAATCCAGCCCGTCGGCCATTTGCTGCAGGTCCCTCCCCCATTCGTCTCCCCACTTTCCTGCCTCTGTCTCTACTGAACTGTCAAATAAAGGCCAAAAAAACCCCAAAAAACAAAAAACTTCTAACTACCTGAAAAGGAAAGACAATGACGACACCAGTAGAGAACATTCAGACTCATAGCGTCTTTTTCTGACACTAATGGATTTGTAGATGTCTATCGAACTACCCGTTAGAAAATATCCCTAAAGAGCGTCCACTGTGTTCAACTTTTACTGTCCTGACAAAGACGTGATAAACTGGGAGTGACACCAGCTTCCACACTACGCCAGTCAACATGACGCAAAACGGGCGTAAATAGTAACCTGAAGCCTGGCAGAGACGTTTACCTTTGAAAAAGACTATTTTGTGGTCCCCTGGCCGCTCGTACACGGCGTCCACGCTGTCCAGGTTGGGAGGGAGGCCCCTCCAGAAACGATGAATCTGAGCCGGACGGAGAGACACCAGGTGCTTCTCTCTCGTTAGTCGCCAGAAGTACTTTCCTGTGATGGACAGGAACAGGATTGGTTTGGTTAGAGCTTCTCCTGGAAATCCTGACCGAGTCTGTTTCAAGAAAAGCCACGTTGGAGGTTCTGCTTGGGACAAAAAGTAAATAATCAGCAAGAAGTTAGTGAAGACAGATCATGTTCTCATGCATGTTTTTGTCTATTTCTGGTATAAAATATGTTCTGAATAACAAAAACCTTCTGGATTTTTCAAAAACATCAATTTCAAGCTCCAGCATGATCGTCACAGTTTTGTGTTTAGTCGTAGTTTGTGTCCACATTTACTTTCTTTTCTGTCACTTCCTCTGCTGGAGTTCCTCGTCTGGGCTCATCCTTCGTGTTCGCCGTCAGTGTTTTCTCCTTGTTTCCTGGACTGCTTTATTTGGGGATTACTTACTTCCTGGGACTGTGCGGGACCTGCCCTCTGTGTTTTATGTTCGCCTGGACTCCTGTAAGTGGCCATCAGCTTTTCATTAAAGCCTGCTTTTGTGTTTGCAGCACACCTGCCTGCTGTTCCCTGCATTTAGGAGCTCCTTTGAATTAAAATGTACGAGCGGTCGTCCGGCCACTACAGGAGCATTTTGTTTAGACTGCAGGATGTGTAATCGTGTGTGAGCTGGGATGTGACCCCTCGGAGCCACACATGACTCAGTTTCTATTGGTAGTCTGGACTTCACTCTGCTCCGTGTCCACTTTCCTCCTTTCACCTCTTTTCTTTCTTCTCTCTTATTGTCGCTGTTTGTCTGCCTCTTGTACCACTTAACCTTCAGCAGATATGTTCCACAATAAACATCTTCACTCCGACATTAATCAAAATCCAAAACAGATTTTTTTTCTTCCATCTCTGACAACAACACAGCTCTCTCCTTTGAATTACCAAAGGACCGCTCACACTTTGCCAGCATCTGACCTCTGCTTACCAGGACGGTCGGTTCAGTTTGTGTTCCATGACTTCAGATGCTCAAGCCGTGGCAGCAGAAAGCAACTAATTAGCAGAGGAGAGGAAAATGCAAGCAAGCGGATCAGCGTCTGACCTCGGGACACTGCGATCAAGCGGAACCTTTCCGACGATTTTCAATACATTTCTCAAAGTTTCAAGCTTCTTCTGAGCTAAACTTCATCATCCGAGTGAAGCTGACCACCTTGAAAATCGCACAGTACCCAGACGCAGCTAAACCAGTCACGAGTTTAACGACTATCTGTCAGACGGCAGAGCGTTCAGGCCGACGCTCTGACTTCTAGTTTTCTTTCAGGACCGAATGGTGCGACCGCTGATGGATGATCAGAGAAGCAACACCAGGCACGAACCCAGAAGCCCAAAACACCCCGAGACTCTGTGTGAAGGTACTTATTATTTCTGCTGGATGTTTCTCTAAAGAGTCACAAAAGGATTCCAAACTAGCATTAAAAAACAAACCACAGAGAGAAGCAAAAAACTAACAACAAATACGTTCAAAACCATCCCAAAGAGGAAAAAACATGACTAAAGAGACACAAAACAACCTCAGAGACAATCAAAAACCATCCCAAAGAGACAAAAAATGACCGCAGAGACAGAAAACAACAAAGATCCCTCAAAGAAACCCTGATGGGACAAAAAATAACCCTAAAGAGACACAAAATGAGCTCAGAGACATTCAGAAACTACCCAAAGAGACATAAAATGACAGCAGAGACATAAAACAACAAAGATCCCTTGAAGAAACCCAGATGGGACAAAAATAACAACAAAGAGCCACAGAATGAACCCGGAACTACCCAGAAGATGCCTAAAACCATCTCCACTGAAAACACAAAATGATAACAAAACACCAAAAAGATGCAAAAACAACCCAAAATTTACTCAAAACTGCACAGATAGGACAGAAAATAGCCTCACAGGGATATAGAATGACCTCAATGAAACAAAACAACCCCAAAGAGACTGAAAACAACTTCACATACATTCAAAAAGCACCCCAAAGAGACAAAAAAATGACAGCAGAGAAATAAAACAATGAAGATCCCTCAAAGAAACCCAGATGGGACAAAAAATGACCCCAAAGAGACACAGAATGAGACCAAAGAACCGAAACAACCCTGAAGATGCCTAAAACCAGCTCAACTAAAACCCCAAAATGATAGCAAAACACTGAAAAGATGCAAAAACAGTCGCAAATTCACTCAAAACTGCACAGATAGGCCAGAAAATAGTCTCACAGGGATACAAAATGACCCCACAGACACAAAACAACCCCAAAGAGACTGAAAGCAACTTCACTGACATTCAAAAAGCACCCAAACAGACAAAAAATGACCGCAGACATAAAACAATGAAGACCCCTCAAAGAAACCCAGATGGGACAGAAAATGACCCCAAAGAGCCACAGAATGAGCCCAAAGAAACAAAACAACCCAGAAGATGCCTAAAAGCAACTCAACTAAGAACACAAAATGATAATAAAACACTGAAAAGATGCAAAAACAATCGCAAATTCACTCAAAACTGCACAGATAGGACAGAAAATAACCTCACGGTAATACAAAATGACC
>NW_007578200.1:372283-389175 GCF_000690725.1 Stegastes partitus | reverse complement strand
ACAAGCTTACATTTACTGCTTTAGTTCGTTCATTAACTCACTATCTGTGGTTCTTGTGTTGTCTGTTTACGCTGTAGTGAGTTAACAGTCAGTAATAAATGTGCAAACATCTGAGCCGGATGTGTCCTGCGTTTGCTTTGCTTTGTCTGATTGCAATTTGCGTTGTGACTATAATTAGCTCTATACAGCGGCAGTAACGATTATACACCATCACAGATTAGACTTCTGTGGAGGAAGGCCTCTGTCCCCTCGTAGGTTTAAATACCTTTGAAAAAGAAGGCCTCCCCTCGTATTTGGGCCACGGCGTCGAACTGGCTGGTGCATCTGTCCGGGGCATCTCGCGCCAGCCTGAGAGAGATGGATGAGGCAGGAGGAAAGTTGGAGGAAGGACAAAAGGAAAGTTTTAGAACTGAGAGAGAGGAACGAAGACGGAGGTGTAAAGACATCACATCCTGAGCACAGTGTCCGACGTTACATCTCCTCCTCCCATAAAACAAAACAAACCAAAAACAACAGCCACTGAGACACGGAGTTCATGGAAACAGATCCCGTTTGAAGCCATTTGCATCCAGAAAACAGCAGCGCCGCTATAATTGCACTCACCTACTGAGCGACTCCCAACGTGTGCACGCACGCACATGTGTTTCCTTCAATTAAATAGGCTAAACATTAGGTGAAACGCTGCCACGCTGACACGCTGAGGTCTTCCAGCGCATTTATCCCCAAGGCTAATAAGTGAATTAAAGCTTTGACGTGGTCGGCCTGCCAATGACGGAGCCATTAGCACCACAGGCCCGCCACTGTGAGTGGGAGGCCGAGAGCTCTCGTGTTGTCAACAAAGATCTCTATTCAGAGGTCTATTAACAAGACGCCGCTGCCTAGTGGTCAGCATTTGTGACCCCTGTCAAGCATTATCTAGCTTTCGCCGGCACATAATGACCAGATGGAGGTGGCAGGAAAAAAAAACGGAGTAATGACGACGGCTGATACGAGTGATGGAAAGTGGGTTTTATATGCCTGTTTGGTTTCAAATTGCTGCTCGGTCTTTGTTTGAAAGCGTGTGCAAGCGTGGAGGTCAGGAAATCTGAACACTCCCAAAGCAACCTGCCCTGTTTTCATGCCATTAATCCAAAAGGGTGACCAGGACAAGGGCGGCTGCTTCGTCTCGGCGGCGACAATAAACCGGAAAAAGTAACTCGTGAAAGGACACCAACAGCACTGTTCTATTAAATACATACACAGGAAATGACTGCCGTATATATAACGGATAATTGATGGGTGAATTAATATCGCCTCCACATAATGACACTATTAGGAAACACGTTATGAAGATTTAATTGGATTACCTTTGATATTACTCCTTATACTTACTTTCAGTGAAGAATTACGAGGCGTCTGTTTGTCTTTCCTCTGCCGGTTTAAATTAGCCGGCCGGCGGACATGCAGATTATTTACAGCAACATCCATTAACTGCACTAAAGCTAATATACGCCAAATTAGATTTAGTTTTCCCGAAAAAAAAAAGCTGCTCTCTAATGTTTCTGCGGTCAACTTGAACGTCCAGGACGCCTGCCAGAAACTCACTTAATATCTGAACATAGCTGCAATTAGGTTGTTTTTATGAATTAAGTCTTCGTTTGTTCCCAAGATTATAAACTAGGTGGAATAATGGCGGTCGGTTTACGCGCAGTAAGCAGAAAGAATATAGGGTGAGTTAATCTTAAATATTAAATTATAGATATATTACTGCTACATCTGTAAAAGATAAAGCATTGAGTTGTTTTAATTAGGTGTCATAAATACGTGTCCTGGCATTTGGGACGAGAAATCGATGAAAAATTCGGGATGTTATGATGATTAGTTGGATAAAAGTTCTGCTTCCACAACAACCGTGAAGTAATGAAGAAACACACCAATAAAAAACCACCTGAGCTGTAATTGTACGTGTGTTTAATTACACTAAGTGGAAGAAATAATGGAAAATGTCTGACATGTGCTTTCTTTTAAGGTGAGCTTTGTAAATATCACTAGTTGACGTCTGCATTATGTATTGTTTTTGGTAATGTGTGCTCAAAAATGGGATTTTTTGAGACGTTTTTCTTTTTAACTCGCGCAGAAACATAGAACTTGATCTGCTCGTTTAATTGCATTTCTTCTGAATTAATATCCCGATGAGATAGAACGGTAAAATACAAATGTCCGGCTTTTATCTTTAATAGATCCTGACTTTCAAATGGAAAAAATGTGGGTTGATAAGCAATAAAAAAGGGGAAAAAAGATCTTGGTCGTTGATATATCAGCTAAAAATGTTTAAATATCTATATTTATATTTTGTGCTGTGTAATTTTGAGGCAAATCAGAGATTGTTGAGCAGAAAAAATTCAATGATTTAAGGTCGAGTGTCTCACAAGTGCTTTGGATTCATATTTTATTATTTAACAGCATATATTTTGCTTACAGTGAGGCTGCAACTAAAAAATATTACTGTTGTAGATTAAACCGCCATTTGATTTCTTAATTATTTGATTAGTTGTTTGGTCTATAAAACACGTTGACCAGTGTTTCCCAGAGACCAAGAGGACGTCACCAAATGTCTTGTTTGATCTACATTTGTGTGAGAAACGTCCTTGACTTTCTAATAAACCAACACAGAGGTGGTTGAGAAAATATTCACATTCATGAAGCTGGAATTGGAGAAGTTTGACCTTCTTGCCTCCAAAAATGATTTAAACTAATTATCAAAATAGTTGGCAATGAATTTAACAGATGAATTAATTACTTTAGCTCTGGTTTACGATGACATATTGACATATTGGTGTACCTTGAAATATTTATGTTAAATAACACGTTTTTATGTGATAATATCAGAGCACTGTGGGAGGTAAACACAACCAGGCTGCTGTTTAGTTCATTACTGGTCTAAACGTGTTGGATAGAATTAATCTGTCATGTTTAACCTGCTCATACTGGAAACAGAAAAGCAGACATTGCTTTAAAAAAATAAAATCAAATTACTGGGATTCTTCCAGGATAAAAAGCACAATTTTCTCTGAAACTGAAATCGCCGTCCGCTGTCCTCCATTAAACAGAACGGGCTCTTCTCATTGGAACGTATTATTTTCAATCATACCACAAATGAAAGTAGCATCTGCAAAAATAATGGGACCCTTAAGCTAATACTTTGTGGAGCACCTGCTTCAGACGATCGCTGCCATTGTTTTGTTAATGAGATCCCTCAACTCGTAGTTTGGCCTCCTTGTCTTCTTCAGCCGAACCGTATTTATCGGGGGTTTCAGATCTTTCCATAGATTAGGAAGCAGATCAGTGTTTTCTTCTCATCCATTCTTGGTGCTTTTAGTTCTTTGTTTTGCCCACAGCTGGACCTTGAGGTTGGAGGTCCGTCTTGAACTTTTCCTACCATCACAACTCTCCTTCAGTTCGATCCGGGTTTCCTCTCGTGGCCATGTCGAGGATGGTTGGCCCAAGGATCTACAACTTCCTAATCGTATTAGTAGAAACGGTCACAAAAAGAAAAACCCACACTGAGGCGGTCTCGTGGCCTTTACCTTGACAATACCGTGCAATTATTTTCTTTCTTACCTCCTCTGACAACTCTGTTCTCTCCTCTCTTGTCCGGTGCACACAGCGATACCAGACTGACATAAAAAGCACCTGTGATTATTCTGCTTTAGAAAAAACTCCCACTGCAATCTACATATAAATCACCACTTCTAAGGGGTGCATAGAAGTTTTAAAAGTCATCGCATAACAGCGTAAGCCTCTTTGTTTTAGTCCTTCCTCTGCCTCAGTGAAGTGAAGGATACCGACACTTTTGATGGATGGTCCCGGCGATTTAAAAATAATGCCACAAAGCAAAGCATTTTCTGGCGCGGTAAGATACAGTAGCGCAGCATGAATCATGGGAAATAATGGACAAAAGACTTCTGGATCCAGGTCATCGCTCAAACTTCACTCGCCGTTCATGCGCCGTGCTGTCTGGTGAACACGCAGCTGGAAAGACTAGATAGCGTCGTTCTGAGCAATGAAACGGGACCCTGCACGAAGATTCATGGTCCTCAGAGGATGAGTTTTATGTCTCATCCTCCCCGTCGTGCCGCTCTCATGCCACGGTGTCAACCGGACCATCCACGGAGGACGAATCTTAATAAGATCTGAAAATATCCTCCATCCACTAATTATATTTCTGCTCCAATTACTGGTTGTTTTATTAATTTTGACTCATATGATCTGCCCCTCCCATGCCTCCGTAAGGACAAATGATGAATGAACATCCAGATGGCCGTGGAATTTCTAGTCATCACGGCCACGGAGGATGAAAATTACTTATTGGTGGTGATCCGCTGGCCTTTAGCAGCGGCGCACTTCCTTGAGTGGAAATGAAGAGCCGGTAAGTGTAATGATTTCATGATGTATATGGCACCCTTGAGGCACATCTTTCTCATTTTTTCTTTGAGGTGTTCTCGAGCAGCACTCTCATGCCAGATGTATATATATATAACATCTTTATGGAAATGGATGGAAGCACTATGAAGTATCCAAACATGATGGTTTGGTCGGGAAATATGTCCACAGAAGAAATATATACAGTAGAACCTGAGCAGACATGGCTGGAGCTGATGGAAGGAGTTATGGATAAGCAGCAAACATGGATAGCTGTAAGTAGAGGATGAAATACAGTCGTGACTCGATAATCTGACACTAAATGTAAAACCTTCTTCTATGTCGGATAGCAAGACTGTCGGATTGTCAAGACGGAGGTCCAGATACAAGGAGGGCTTGATGCTGGAAGGCTCATTAGTTGCTAATATTTAGAGTTGTTATAATAGCTCGTGTATTGTTAGAACACTACGCATCGCTGGATTTCAGGCCATATTGACCAGTGTGATTGTGCACGGGCCTGTCGGTTGACATCAAAGGTAAATACATTCAGACAGCAGGCTGAAGTGACCCAGATCTGATTTTATTTTCTCCTATGTGACCTGTATCTGATCCTTTCATGACAGTCTGAACAACACAGATCCAATTAATGATGAATATCCGAGTATTGAGCGCGGTCGGGGGGACACTAGTGTATTGCTCCGACAGGGTTGGAATCCAAGGCTGTCGGTATGTTAAGTCTGTTTTTACGGGTTCCGTTCATTTTTCCTAACAACCTGTCAGATAGCAGGTTTAGGATTGTCAAGGGTCAGATAATCGAGTCATGACTGCAGTTATAAGTAGAGATGCACGATGTATCGGCGACCACATCGGTATCGGCCCATATTAGTTTTTCCCATATATCGGTATGAATGATCAAATTTAGCTGATGTGAAAAAATGATGATTGTCTAACATCAGCGCCTTCGTCTCTACATTTGCTGCTATTTCACAGATGTTTTTACTTAAATGGTCCTCTAACATTAAATATGTTAAAATATGTTTTACTTTTGTAATAAATTTGGTCTAAATTTCGTCTAATTTGGGCTTCTTTTGAATAGTTTCCACGTTCTCATGGTGCTTACTTTTAGTCATTTTTCAGTCAGAACAAAAGTTGAATATCGACATCGGTAATATCAGTTATCGGCGATATCAGAAATCTTACTATCAGATATCGGTATCGGACAGAAATATCGTGCACCACTAGTTAAAACGACTAAAACAGAAGTAATATGTGATGAGAAAATCCAGCTTCTTTCACTCCAAGTGGTGACAGTATGACTGCAAACTGACCGATTAGTTAAACAACATGCAATTTAAAATAAACTCAAATAAGCTCATTTGGAGCTCAATGTGTTGATGATGGAATCGAACTGGCATGTCTCTGAGAGTACATAAACCTACAAACACTGCTGTACTACGGGCACCACACTGCAGCATTTAGGGGCAGCAAGAGAGTTTTTTTTTGTCCTTACTGTGTTCATCTATAGGGAACGTTTAGTACACCTTCTGCTTCCACACATTTACCAAAGCACTGGACAGAAAGGCCTGAGGGAACCTGGGAAAGCAGGAACCATTACTATGAGAGACGGCCAGAAAAGGAGTAAACGCAGCACGATGAAGAGTTATTCATGAAGAGCTCGGAGTGGATCATTTGTGTGTTTGACTACCGTTGGCATTAAACAAAGAAGGACACCAGATGTCCTACTTACAGGAGCGTGGATCTGTTTTCCGGAAGGTCCAGCAGGACGGGAGGTTCTGCCGTCTGGGAGGGGTTTCCTGGCTGATTTGTGTGGGACACCGAGTCTCTGACTCCTGGGGAGGATAAATGAGATTACATTTCAAATGGACATATAAAAGACATTTAGCCTCTGAGCTACAGGAGGGTTTTTCTTACTGTGGCCTCTTTTTTTACTGGATTATAAAGTCCTGCTCCTCCACGGAAACATTTTTTGTTTCTTTACTGGATCTAGTTGGAGCCAAAACTTTTAATCAAAATAAACAGATTTTAATGAAATATCCCAATTTGGTGTCATATCACAGATGAACAGTCAAGAAGCGAAGACTGTCGATGTTTTCTATTTTTACAGTTTCTGGCTCTGATAAATAGTTTAATTTAAAAAAAAAAAAAAAGCTAACATGCCTTTGAAGCCAGTTAGCAGGTTCTGGCGTTCAGAGGGTTAAACTGAACAACTGCTTTATTTACACTCCGACTATTCAAATGAGCAGATTTGCCCAATTTTTTTGTTAAATATAATTGCCAATTATATCGTGCACCACTGTGTCTGGTCGGACCAAAACAAGCCATTTCGGGGGAATAATGTGGAGGATTTTCTTTCATTTCAAACAAACGTTTAAGTTACTGGAGACCAGATACGACCACTGTGCTGATTCTTCTCATTTTACATGACGGCACACATTTATTTCACCGTCCTGTCTGGTGTTTATCTCTAACTCAGTTCCATTCATCTTCCTCCACTGCAGTCCTGAACTCTTGCTGCACTACCTTCTCACCTTCACCATCATTAGTCTCTCCTCGGCTGCTCTCTACATCAGGGAATGATGTGATAAGGTCATGTGCCATAAAGAGGTCCAATTAACTCCGTCCATGTATTCATTAATCAATAACGCACATCGCTCCACTCTCTCCCCGTCCCGGAATCCTTCGTACCGTACAGCTGCCAGACTCTGACTTTGTCCTCGTAGGGCAGATCGTACTTCAGAGGGTCTCCCACCGGACCCTGGTAGTACGGCCTCATGATGGACTCGATGGCCGAGGTGTGGACCAGGCCGATGGCGTGGCCGAACTCGTGGACCGCGACCGCGAACAGATCCATCCCGTGGGTCTCTGAGGGAAGAAACAGTCGCCGTTAGGTATTTGATTGAGCACGTCTTCATGCGCTATTTAAGGCTTGCAATCGTAGTAAAGCACATTTGAACAGAGGGAATAAAACGCTCCCTCCGCTATCGGAAACGACTCCTTTATTTATTTAGGAGAGAATTCAATCAAAGAATTCTGCACACAGCAGGTTTTCTTTTTTCTGCCATCGTAGTAAATTACTTGTTCAAAACTAACCCTTTTGGGGCAGTAAAAGCGAACAATGAGGATTTTTTTTTACTTCACGAGACGGCGTTATTGCCTTTTTCTAAACACCTTGGCCGTATCACCCTCGGCTTTGATGGAGATCGCCCCTCACCGCTTAAAGTCTGTGATTTCTGCAGAACCAGCGCGGCGCCTGTTTGCATGTTTATCCCCCTTTTATGAGTGAACTCTATAGGTTGCAAGTTAAGAGGCATGACAGACAGCTCTGGTGGCTGTGAGTGCTGTTAGGAATGTGCTGTAGTGAGATAACTATGGTAATACCGCCTGAGCCCCTGGGCTGCCAATCAAAACCTAAGTGCGGAAAGACACCTAAAGAGGCTGCAGGCTATTAAAGCACATTTCCCTGAATGTTCGGCTAAAAAAGAAAAGGCAAAGCTTCCAAAAACTCCTTGTCTGGCTCTGCTAAGCAAGACAAAACCTCGGGCTTGGAGATTTAGATTTGCAAAAAAAAAAAAACGAGTGCTAGCATGTCGAGCCAAGCTAGCTTAGAGTTCCTCGGTGGCTGGGATCAAGGCTGCATTCTGTTAACCTTACGCCGGCCTCGACTTGGGAACATCTCAGCGCCGCCGCTCCATCAAAAGACAAAAGACAATTGCACTTGTCCTTACAACACCTGGGGTATTCAGCGCTAAATGCCAACTCTAATCTACTGGAGCACAAGGTGGCGAGGGGGAAAGGTGGATGAAAGGAAGGATCGAGGGATTCAGAACAAAGTAGGTACCGTGTCATCGAATTTACAGTCCATCTGAGGTTGACAGAGAAAAAAAGAAAACCACACCAGTGCCTGCGGACAAAGTCAGAGCCGAGAGATTTGGGTGGATGAACGAGATTCATTGGGTTAGACACCCATGACGGAAAGAAACAGAGAAAAGAAGAAATGTTTAGAGTAAACAGACAAGAGGCAAAACAACACGATCTGGAAGTGATATTTCTAAATGATGGGACTATTACACAGCAAATACACAACACATTAAGGGGCCCTCCGTCCTGATGGCACCACCAATCCAGAGCGCTACAAACACAGCTCGCAGCGTTTGGTTAAAAGTTTAATAAGGATGCTGTACAGTGAGGTAGACGGAAAGAATCAGGAGCACAAGTAGCCACGGGCGATCCTTTTCATCTGACGCGAATCAACTTAGCATTAAGATCTCGCAACGCCTCGTGACATAACAGCTCTTTCATCAAATTATAGTAAGCGCACAATAGTTTCTGTATGTTTAAAGCAGGTCAAAGTGCTGGAATAAAACAACATGTTCACTTCTCTTGATCTGTTAATATGAAAGGAGGAGAAATCAAAGTTTTTACTTAAAACCTCAGACAACTATTGATTTTCAGATTGAGTTTAACATTGTGCAAATCGTTGAGGATTGGAAAAGACCTCCAATACAAAAAAAATAATTAAAAACAGCCTGCTGTTTTCCTTTACAAGCAGCTTATTATGACCTGCAAAAAAAACAGTTTGTTTCTGAAACTCACAGTCAACATGTGACCGTTTCAAACCCGAGATGCATGTGTTACCTGCTGCCCGCTCCAAAGAGTGAGTTTAGAAGATAATCCAGGCTTATTTCCATTACATACTTTCAGGTTATGTTGGTTTCATAAAGCAAATTCAAAATAGTTCAAGCTCAGTTACTCTGGAAACTTGTGCTGGGAAAGTAAACTGGTACAGAGCAGGCTAACTGTCAGGCTAACTGTCAGGCTAGGTGTCAGGCTAGGTGTCAGGGTAACTGTCAGGCTAGGTGTCAGGCTAACTGTCAGGCTAACTGTCAGGCTTGGTGCCAGGCTAACTGTCAGGCTAACTGTCAGGCTAGGTGTCAGGGTAACTGTCAGGCTAGGTGTCAGGCTAACTGTCAGGCTAGCTGTCAGGCTAACTGTCAGGCTAACTATCAGGCTAGGTGTCAGGCTAAGTGTCAGGCTAGCTGTCAGGTTAACTGTCAGGCTAACTGACAGGGTAGCTGTCAGGCTAAGTGTCGGGCTAAGTGTCAGGCTAGCTGTCAGGTTAGGTGTCAGGCTAACTGTCAGGCTAGCTGTCAGGCTAACTGTCAGGCTAAGCCCAAGTTGTTGCTTAACCAGAGCTCCTGTAACATCGATCCGACAGGAAAGCCGGGATTATTCAACTGACTCTCTGGTGTTCATCCATATTGTTTGACTTTTCTATCAGTCCAAAAATTGAAGTTTACAGAAAATCAACTTAAATAAATAATAATTCAAATAAATGAATCAACAATAAATGATCAGATGTAGACATACGCATCTTTAATTATATGGTGTGTGATCTAAAACATCCCAACAGAATGACAGTAGCTAATAAATGTGGAAACTACATAAACAGTTAACACAGAAAATAAATAAAAAGGAGACAATGCTGATCAGAAATGTTGTATTTCAATTTAAAGGCCTCATGCCACAAAGTGAATGACTGTAGTATTATTTATTATTCTCAAAAATAGAAATGTGAACAATAGGGATAAGAACACAGGAGAGAAAATACGCTGAATTAATTTTATGTCACGATATTTCGTCGCCACTCTTCTGGATAACGATGTTAAGAATAGCGTGTTGGAATCTTCATTAGACGCAAACCTCCAGCATGAATCATAATTACAGTCTACATAGCAACGTAGCATACTAGCAATACCTTACTCACAGATCACACGTTTTATTTCACTTCTCTTTATTTATCCAATCAGGTTGTGTCAAAACATTTTAATCTTAGTAGCTGTCAGGATTGTCTTTCATTCATGGCAGTTTTTGGTTACTACACGTTTGGATTCTTTGCATGTTTCTCATCGTAAACGCTGTTCGGCGGCCATGAACTGCTGTTTGTCACCGCGGCTCCATCCGATGCACGCTCGACCTCTTGGTTAGTTAAGAATAGCGCGCACACGCAATTACCGTGACTACTTGAACCCGTATTGAATTAGCCTGATTGCTTGAACCTGAGCTGACCTTTACAGAATCGCTCCGGCCTTGATTGATTCGTCGGGTTCGCTCAAGTCATGCGTTGGACTTTAACTCTTCTCGGCGCTCTTTATAGAAAAAGCCTCCTTGAGCTTAACAAAGTTGTTTTCACGCCTAAACCAAAGCGCCACACGGAGGTTAAAAATACCCGTACAGTATTTATTGAGGTCAACCTGAGGCGGCACTTCGAGGTGAAGGGCTTGTTGACTTTACAGGCGCTCACCTTTAATAGTAGGAGAAGAAGAAGAACGGAGGCGATGGTGGAGGTTTTTCTTTAATTTCAGAAGCAGCCTAATAATCTATTCTGGTGATTTCTGCATCCACAGCTGACCCACATATTTTGTTGCTGCATTTTTCATCCACAGAGAGAGGATGCTATTACCCGTATGTAGATTATTGGAAAGTACAGTCAAGCAATAACTGCATTCGGCGCTGCAGCTACAGCTCAGACCTCAAATAGAAAGCTGACCATGAAATCAATATCGCTGAAGAGGAATGGCCTTGAATCCTCGCAACTATATGAGGAAAAAAAAAGTGTCTGGAGAAATGAAAATTAGAGTTTGAAATATTAATCAAAGTTTACTGAACTCCACCGAACTTCCAAGAAGTGGATCCTAAACACAAGCCAGACTCTCATCCATAAGTTATGAGGGATGTTAAATTTGGAAATCAAGGGATTGTGACCAAAATATGCACCGGGCGTTCCTAATTGACCTCAATCACATCTCTGGGATCTCTTGTTTTCTATGTGTGGAGATAAGTGGATGCTAAGAAGTCCAGCGGTAACGGGTCAGGTTCTGTTTGTAAATCTTCTTTCCTCTTTGCATTTAGAGACAACTCTCTTTTTTTCTGTGATTTGGGACCGCAAAGGCACACGTAGCATATACAAAGAGCTTTTATGTCTGCATCGGCTCCCTTTGTGAGCGTCTAGTGTGTTAAATTAGATAAGTTGGCAGCTCCGGGACAATGGTCCTTTCAGCCACCGAGCGGGCCGGATGGCTGCTAAGCACAACAGGAGATGTGGGACTGTCACATCAATGGGCCACATTTTAATTAATACATTTTCAGTTTGCGACAATGAGCAGCAATCGTCAGATGCATGCAGACGCATCTGGCTCGCAACCAGCAACAGGTAGACGCTGAGAAAGAAGAAGAAAGGATGCAACCAGTTAGTTTTATTCTGACTCAGGAAGCATTTTGTGAGTAAAAAAAGCTACTGCTGACGTATAATTAAGACAAAATAATCTGTTTGTAATCAGAATTCAATCAACTGTTTCTCATAGTTTAATGTTATAAAAGGAAACCAGGTATCTCAAAATAAAATTGCAACTGCAATGTGTGTTAAACCGTCTCATTAAAGCTGCTAGATCCATCCATCCATCATCTCTACACCTTCATCCTCACTAGGGGGGCGGAGTCTATCCCAGCCGACTCAGGGCGAAGGCAGGTTCACCTGGACAGGTAACCAGTCTATCACAGGGCTACACTTAGAGACAGACAACCAAGCACACTCACATTCACACCTACGGACAATTTACAATCACCAATTAACCTCAGCATGTTTCTGGACTGTGGGAGGAAGCCGGAGAACCCGGAGAGAACCCACGCTGCACGGGGAGAACATGGAGACTCCACGTAGAAAGATCCCGGGTGTCCTCACCGGGACGCGAACCGGCGACCTTCTTGCTACGAGGCAACAGTGCTAACCACAGCTCCACCTTGCTGCCCTGCGTTCACATTGTTTAATTCTGACCCAACCATCTGAACGACACAGCCAAAGTCAGACCAAGCAATATCTTTGCAATCATCTGTCTTCTGGGGATGCTAACCGGCGACCTTCTAGCTGCGAGGCGCTAACGATGGTAACCACCGAACCACTGTGCAGCCCCTGCTAGAATCACTATTCTAACAATAATAATCATGGATCAGGTGACGTTTCCAGTGTGTTGAGATGGTTTTATGCTCTACAACTTTCCCTCACTCTCACTTCTTTCATCAGCTGTTGCAGGAAGTTGTTCTCAATGAGTTTCAACTTCTAAAACCACAGTAAGGTACCTGTCCAGCACCAAACAGTAAACAGGAAGTTAGCTGGTGAACACAGCGGCGCACTTAACGGCTAATGAGACGGATATTTCCCTCAGGTGCCGGTGGGAGACAGCGAAGAGGAGAGTTAATTTTGCCAGATGGCCAGAAACATGATTTCATATAAATGCTAATGTTCACAATATCAGCTTTATCACAATAACTCAACAGTCAGCGCAGGAACAGGAGAAGCAGGAGAATGCTGTGGTGGAATCGTAGCTGCACTTTAATTGAGCAGAACTAAAACCCAGTCAGGAGCTAAAGTGCACGCAGCGGGTCACTTATTACCTATAAGAGTGAAATGAGCTAAACCATCCCAACACCACATTAGAGCTACACAGTTAATTGGGAGAGTATTATTATTATTTGAAGTGCGTTACAAAGAAATAAATGATTTGAAATTCTATAATTAGGAAGTAGAGGTAAAGTCCCACGATGCTAACGGCTCAAAGTGTAGGAGAGAGATCGCAAGGACACGGATGAAACGTTCAAGAAAAGCAGCGTACAAATGATGTCGTCTTCAGTGCACTGCTTATATCTAAAACCACATAAAGTCTATGCTTCAAACATCACATGGTTGTTTTTATTGACTGACTGTCCATAACAAACAGGTTTGAGCCCTTTATGGAGCGTAAGCAGAGGAGTTTACCAATGAGAAATACTGATATGTTGCATTTGATGAACCTTTCATCACCGAGAGTGAAAAAGTGGCCTTGAAAGCCGGAGCGTCTAACAAGGTAAGATGATTCACAGCTCGCCAGCGTTTCGCTCTCATCCACAGCGAGAGGCTTGTTTGTAACGCCGCCGCCTTCCATCAGGCCGCTGCCACCGCTGAGTAATGCATGACGGCAAACATAAGTCAGAAAATTGTCATTTGTTTTATTTCTCAGTGTTATTCGTCCATAAGACAGTTTGAGGAGATAATTGGGGTCGTGAGGGACCACGCCTCTGACCCGGACCTCGCTCCCATTAATCAAAACCCCGTCGATGACGATGATGCTGTAAACCAGTCCAGCATCGTGTCTCCGTGTCATGACACCGCCGCAGCCTGCTGGGAGGTTTAATTGGAGCAAACTGAGCTGCAGCAACATATGGCTCTCAGCTTTAGCAGGGGCTGGAGCAGGGAATGGAAATGAACACAGGTTCTGGCTGCGTATCATAGACTCACCAGCCGATACAATCAGCATCATCTACACCCCCGCTATAAGCCTCCAGGTCTGCAGCTGCATCGCGAGCCTGTGAGCCTGGAGGGGGCCAATCTGTCAGACTTTAGTCATAAATATGTGAGGACTATGTGCCATGAAGAATTCTGCTTTTATCTAAATCACGTGATCGGTTGACGGTTGTTTGCACACAAACACGTTTTTCTCAATATGGGAACTGCAGAAATGAGGAAAGTGTCTCATCTGGGATATTACAAGGTAATAACTCAGTAGCGGTGGAGATTTCAGATCTATTATTTAAAGGGAGGTTTGGCACTCTGGGAAATATTAGAGTACTTATCAGCTTTCTGGCTGAGAGTTAGAAAACCGACTCCACTTATGTGCACGTATGTTGTAGCTGAGCACCAAGACGGGAAACAAAGAGAAACAGCAAACAAAGCTCTGTCCAAGGGTAACAGAATCCACCGAGGCTGTTTAATCTGGAGAAAAAAAGGACGACTGCATGGATTTAAACAGAACCAGGTGGACTATTTTCAGTGTCTGTGACCCACGACTCTGTAGCTTCAAGCAGAACTTGTGTTTAAATAGTTTTTATGTCGCTTCCTGGAAATGACTGGAGTCTGACCTATTTACTACTTTTTTTGTGGACTGTTTATTTACTATTTATTTTGAATCACTATTACGTTTACATTTTTACTTTATCATCTTGTCTTGAAGTGGCTGCACGGTGTCTCGGTGGTTAGCACCGTCACCGGTTCACGTCCCGGTGAGGACTCAGGATCTTTCTGTGTGGAGTCTCCATGTTCTCCCCGTGCACCGTGGGTTCTCTCCGGGTTCTCCGGCTTCCTCCCACAGTCCAAAAACATGCTGAGGTTAATTGGTGATTCTAAATTGTCCGTAGGTGTGAATGTGAGTGTGCTTGGTTGTCTGTCTCTAAGTGTAGCCCTGTGATAGACTGGTTACCTGTCCAGGTGAACCTGCCTTCAGTCAGCTGGGATAGACTCCAGCCCCCCATAGTGAGGATTAAGGTGTAAATAGATAATAGATGGATGGATTTTGTCTTGATGTAAACCCCCTTGAGTTGCATTTGCTGTTTGAACTATGATGCACAAATAAAGTTATTCTTATGATTCTTATTATTAATATACTACTCATCTAATTTTTGGCAAGAAATCGAATCAGCTTATTGCCCAAAGAGTCAAATCTTTCTGTGAAGAACTACAGTTTGAAAACACAGGAGCAAAATAAACAAGTTCAATGAATAAAAAAAAGATGCAGAATGTTTGTCATGTCTGAACCGAGCCTCCTGTTTTTTTTACAGGATATGTTTTGCACAGAATCTTCTAGATAAACGTGCTGAGTTAAAGGCGTGCTACTAAACACAACAGAAACACTTCAGCTGATTAAAGTAGACTAGTTCTTTACCGTCGTCCCTCATAATGACAAACACGTTTCTAAAGACAGATTGATATTCCTGTTTGTCCACAACCCTGACTATCGCATTACCGCGTCATTGTGTCCAAATCGCTCCTTCATTGATCCTCATTAGAGCACCTGCTTTGATTGCTGTCAGATAAAACACCGAGATTAGCTCCAATAAGCTGCTTTTTTTTCTCCCCTTCCAACCGATTTTCACATTTCAAAAGACTCGATTCTCGTGAGAAACGGTATCAATAAAAAAAAAGCAAACTTTGGTTTTCTTTTGCTAATTGCACATAAAACGATTTCACGGGTGTCGATGACACATTAGAGCGGTTTGCTTGTTCGGAGGAAATGAAAAGTCGTCTTTTATCTGTTCATCAACGCCGCTGTAGTCGCCACACTGTTACGTGTCGTATTTTTAGTTTCAGACAAATGAAGTCTTAATTATAGAATCTGGAACGTGAACAAACGGGAGCAGCACAGCTTGACTCCACAGTACAATCAGAGCTCTAGCGCTGGATGCAGAACTTTTGCCGAGTACGGAGGCTCACACCAGCTTCAATCACTTTTTCTTTAAGTTTTCTAGACGCCGACTGTTTCAATTTCTTTCCTTCAGAGCACTGCAGGAGTCTCTCACAAGTTTTGACGAGATGCTTCCAAGAATATCACACGACGCTCTCCTTCTGCGCCTCGATTCAGAGGCTCGCTCTCTCTCCACCCAGTAGCAAGAAATGTGCGACGCCGCCGACTCTGCCCCTCACCTGGTGATCTGAAGGTCCAGGCCTCGTCGTCGTCGAAGTGCGTGTCTCCAGCCGTGAACCTCTCTCCGGGGAAAAAGGCGTGCGCCACGGTGCCCCCCGGCCCGTCAAACGGATATCCGTCGTTGTGGTCGGCCTTGGTGAAGTCGATCTGGATGTCGGCGTCGCTGCCGGCCACCTCGTGGAAGTTGAGCGGCGCGATGTCACTCCAGACCTTCAGGGCGTAGTACATCAGGGCCCGAACGGTGTCCCTGCCCAGCAAGGCCGAGTCCTTGGGGAAGGTCCTCACTCTGAGACAAGAGTGTGATGAAGGAAAGAAGAAAGAAACAGAGAGGGATTAGTGAGAGGTAGATTTTAGATGTGAGCAAAAATCAGAGCGCAAAGAAAAAACATACATGTGTGCACGTCTGAGTCTGAATTGTTCACTTAAAACCATTTAAACTGCACTTAATGTCCTGAAACCTACATTGAAGGCATTCTGTGATAGCTTAGATTAACAGATTACTGGAAAACACTTAATAAATAGTACACGACTAGGGTTAAAATGTTCTTTCAGCATGAGATGCATCATTTAAACTAGAGTTCACCACCAATATATTGTGTCACTATTCAGGTAAATTGCTTTAATTGTACTGTTACTGCATATTTAGATAATATAACTTTATTCATAATACGGTTGATTTAAGCTGGAAATAAGGAAAAAAGCACTCTAAGGTGTATTTTCTTGAAAGCTTTTTAGCAAAATAAGCACATTTATTGTGTTCAAAAGCAACCGTTTTAGTTAAACCTAGTGCATTAAAAGTTGTGTTTTTGATATGCATACATGTATTTAAATTTGGATTTTGATGGTTGATATTCTTCTATAAACACAGGCTGTTATTCTACAAGCACAATAAAAGCAAGAAGTATATTTATTGTGTCTCATAAAAGTACATCCATAGCCTGAAACAAGATGGATGGATGGATG
>NW_007578200.1:350692-370644 GCF_000690725.1 Stegastes partitus | reverse complement strand
CAATTTACGTGACGTTATCTTGCCACTCAGACTTTACTTTTCTGTACCTGTACCGTCACTACGCTTTGACTTTTCCGTCCCTCTAACACGTGTTCAAACTTTCAGCATTCTTTACATGTTAAAGCAGAATTCATGTCCAGAAAAACGCACTTCTTCATCTCGGGGTAACGCTTCTACCATGAACTCCTTTCGGCTGCGTCTGTTAGATCTTTACTGGAAAGATCAAAAGTGGTAAATAAATAAGAACTTTCTGACACCCTTGATCTTCAAACTGACATTTTTAGCCAAGAAACTTTCTCCTTGCAGATAACATCTCTCATGATTTATAGCAGCGTTTTCTGCCTTTACATTGCGGCGCCGCTGCCCCTCGTAGCGCCGTATGAAAAGGGACAGAGTTAAAAATAGACTGGGTTTTTTTTTTCCACATTTATTTTTGCTGCCAATAAAGGTGACTCCTGTCAGATGTTTTCACTGCAGCCTTGATGCAGCTGATTACAGCACATTGCACGGAAAAGAATTCACTTCCTTTAAAGATGAATGATCTCTTTTGTGGATAGGAAATTAAAAAAAAGTCTAATACAATCGTGTGAGTTTTAAATGAGCAGATCTGAAGTTACAGTTGATTTTTAAGCATGTTTATGCGACACCACTGACAGCTGCTTTGCTCTCTTTCGCCACCTAAAGGGGAAATAAAATGCGTTTTTACTTTATTAATTTATCTATCAGGGACACCACATACTGCTTTTACATAGAAAGTGGTTCGTTGGTACGTCATACTTCTGTTCCAGGGAAATATTGTGCTTTTTACTTCACTACATTAATTTTGTGTGTTGCTCGTTAGTTGGCAGATCCAGATGTTACATAACGAGGACGTGATGTTCTTATACTTTATTGTACGTTGTCACTGAATTCAACACCAGACAGCATAACAAGTGGACACTAATAAGACAGACGCACATAAACGAGATGATAAGATTGCAAATTAGAAGAATTAGCAAATCATCCCATCCATCCATAATCTATACACCGCTGGAGTTTAGTGGGGCTGGAGTCTATCCCAGCTGACTCAGGGTGAAGGCAGGTTCACCTGGACAGGTAACCAGTCTATCACAGGGCTACACTTAGAGACAGACAACCAAGCACACTCACATTCACACCTACGGACAATTTAGAATCACCAATTAACCTCAACATGTTTCTGGACTGTGGGAGGAAGCCGGAGAACCCGGAGAGAACCCACGCTGCACGGGGAGAACATGGAGACTCCACGCAGAAAGATCCCGGGTGTCCTCACCGGGACACAGACCGGCGACCTTCTAGCTGTAAGGCGACGGTGCTAACCACTGAACCACCTCGTAGGAAACAGCTTAAGTTAAGACACTATACATAAACGTTAATGACCGTATTTAAATTTTCAGGGCCACTACTTTTCTTTAGTCTATGTTTTTTGATGCCAACGCATTTTGTTTTGTTTTTTTTGCTTAAAAATCCAAATATTCTCTTCACGGTTACGTAAACCAACACCTTTCTGCTGGATTAGATCATTTCTAATATGAAGTCTCGATATCTCCCCTCAAGATTCGACATCAGAATGCTGCTGATCAGCACAGAGCTCTACGAACGCCCCCATGTAGCCCACCAGGCTCCGCTGTTTACATAAATCAATACCAGGAACTGTCCCTGCCTCGACCGTGAAGCCTGCGTTTCTGTCTCAGCCAAACTGCACCTCAGCAGCCTGTTCTCTACATTTCTTTATAAATACATTTCAAACAAACACATATTTGTCATTTATTTTTTGCTCTTTTTCAACCAATCAATCAAAAGTTAAGCAGAGAATGGAGGAGATCTGTTGAATATGCAGCACAAAGGCTCATATTTTAACCAAAAGCAACAGCAGCCGTGAGAGGATTGTCAATTAAAGGCCATTCAGGTACTTGGAGGAGCTTAACGAGGACCGAGGCTGATGTCAGCGCAGCGAGAGCCACGACGTTTTCAGGAAAGAAGCTACAGAGAAAAAGAACTGCTCAGCGGTCCAGATGTTTTCAGATGAAAGTCTGTTTTGGAAATCAAGGGTTAAAGTCTGGAAAAGAACGGAGACGCACTACATCCAGCTTCTGCAATCTGTGATGATTCGGGGTGTCATATCATCTGCTGGCCTCCTTCCACTGTGTTTCAGTCCAGAGTCAACACAGCATCCACCAGCACATTTTAAAGCACCTCCAGCTTTATGGAGATGCTAAAACTCCTTTTCCAGCAGGACTTAAAATCTGCTCAAAGCGCCAAAACCACGAGCGAATGGTTTGCTGACCACGGTGTTACTGCGCTTGATTGGCCGGCCAGCTCACCTGACAGGAACCCAAAAGAAAGCCCACGTGGAGCGATGTCAAAGATGAGAAACACAAAAACAGAGACTGAAAGCTGCCATCAAAGCAACCTGGGCTTCAACAACCCAATAAGGATCACCTGCAAGACGGACGCAGTGATGTGTTTAGTAAAGGAGCCTCAACCAAGGATGAGTGTGTCAATAAAGGTACTTAAAAAAATTGGATATTTCTATAATGTAAATAATTTTTTTATTGTGTTTCTGAAATATTTGAATAATTTTTCACTTTGGATTTTTTATTTTCATGAACTGTAAGCCATCATAATCAAAATTAAAACAAAAAAAGCCTTCAAATATTTAACTTTATTAATAATAAATACAGAATATATATTTTATGATCATTATATTTTACATTTTTAGATATTTTTTAATTACTAGCAGTATTCCCTAAAGTATATTACTTTAACTAGTCCTGCTTTAGTGCATCAGTTGGTCCTTACGTTGGTCCTGGTGCTGAACATTGTTGGGTCTATTACCCAATTACATATTTTTTTCTTCATAAATGTATGATTTTAACATTTCTTTTATTTAATGTGATTTATTCTTTTTAGGGGATTTTATGGATTCTGCAGTTACAGATCCCCATGTGGCATATTTTCCATCTTATTCATTCTTTTGATTTGTAGGTTTCTTTATTTTTTAATAAATGAAGACAGAAATGACCGTTTTCAGGATATTCTAACAATCTGAGATGCACCAGTGTTTACCAGCTCAGATCCACACTGCTCGCCTGCATCCCCAGCTTTATCAGCCATCTGCCCGCCGGCCGATTCTCATCTACAGCTGCTTCCAAGCCGTAAGCTTTCTCTCTCGCTCGCTCGCTTCAGCGTCCACGCTCACCTCCGGGCCTCCAGCCTGTTTGCTTTCACCACCACCATTCTCCTCTCCACACCCCACCAGATCAGCCGCTGGTCCACCCACTCCCCTCTTCCACACAACGGCTCCTCAGAAAGCTTCCAGCCTTAAGTGCTCCTCTCCTCCACCTGCCATCGCTCACCTTTAAACCCAAGCGCTGCAATGAAACTTTTAAATTCAACCCCGAGTCCGTGTGCCGCATCTGGCTCCACCGTTTGCTGAGAGATTTCCAACAAAAGACTTCGCTCGCTCGTCTCCGGGCCTCCGCCGTCCCGACGACCCGCTGATGTGTTTTAGCGGCAAAGGATGTCAGAGTGTAACTTTCTGATAACTTCTGACCGGCGCCAGCTTTCACCACGAGCAGCACTTCGGCTCTTTCAGTCCCTACACGAGCTGGAGAAGCCGTCGTTCCAGCAGCTCAGCTTGTGGCTCCGAGTCGCTGGACCTTTACAGTCAAAGTCAAACTTCTGAACACCTGCCAGAGGAGCTCACGCCAGCCGGATCGCTTTAATCCTTTAAATCAGCTGCAGACGTGTGTGTAAGCGAGGTCTGACTTGTTTCGTCTCTGTTTTGTTCTCAGTCATTGCTGCTCACTCTCCACCCACTACTCGCTGTATCCTGTCATTTCTGATATTTGTTTTGTATTGTTTTATACATTTACATTTTTTCCAGACACAGCAGGCGGCTGTTTTTGTTTTGTTTTGTTTTAACAGCTCCAAATAGACACACTCCAAACAGGAAGTGACATCACAGACTGTGGTTTAAGTTTAGGGGAACGGCGGAGCATGAAGCAGCTACAGAGCGAGATGTTTTCCTCAATAGCTGATGGAGACCAACACTGAGCTAAAAGGTGAACAGTGCATGAAACAGGTCTCCAGATTAATGATAATCCCACTTCCTACATGCTGAAAATACCCAAAGATCTGCTAACAAATCCAGTCTGACTCTTAGAAGTCTGGGCCTGTTTTGGCTGTTTCTGCATACTTTCAGTTTTGTCTTTAGCGTGCCCACATCCCCAACATCACTCATATGACCTGACTATTATTTCTTCACTTTAACCTACTATATTAACATTTTGGGTTCAAAAACACACACAAAAAAAATTAAATCCTGTTGAAAAAATATGTAATTTATGACAATAAAAACCACAAACATGCTTAATGAAGCATTTTGAAAGTTGAAAATGTAAAACACAGGTTGCAGATATGAACATGAAAAGGTAAAGTTGATATAAAAATCAAACTAATGACAGATATTTGCAACTATATTGAAAGCAGATGTGGCTTTCTTCATCTTTTTTTATCGATGCCACTCCTGAAAATAGTTTGTCTAGAATGAGGCACATCACAGGAGCTGCACTTCCAGAGACTTTCTTCCACTTTTGTTTTGTAAAACGACAAAAAATGACGAAGATGTTGAAAGAAATGCCTGTGTTTTTCCACGCATGTTCATGACGTCATATCTCCGGTTTTATGCGGTCTATCGACATGAAACAAAAACTGGGGGAGAGTTTAAAGTCTGCATTTTTAAGTGAAGTTGACGGCATCACTGTACTAGTTTTTCTGCCGTGATGTCTTGAAGATGTCACATAATTATATCACGCAGGTGTGACGGCGGACCTCGAAGGGTTAACTGCTGCCACGATCGAAAAGTTCTGAGACTATCCCCATAAAAAGCACAAACAATACCTGATCTAAATTTGCCCACCATCCCGTCAGAGTAGTCTCCTTGCACACTGACACTCCCCACGCTCTATTTACAACATGCAACTTATCTCCGCCTCTGTTTCAAAATGTCGACCCTTCAACTTAACATTCAGTCTGTTGTGAGGATGCTAAAGAAGCTGCAGGGAACCGAGCGGGGCTGGCCGGTACCGCCGTTTGCATAATCAGCACCCAAATGCCATCGTGCCACCGCTCAGGTTGTTTGCACCAAATGTTCCCCCTCAGACGCCTCGGGGCATCGGATCATAGAAGTCGGCGTCGGCAATCTGACTCTGGGAAATGAATTCACAGAGCACAACCTGGAAAAGGTCGAAGGAAATGACGAGCGCAGTCCTAACATGGCGTCGCCGGTTATGATCCTCAGCGTGAAAAACTGTCATATTTGAATCTGGTGTGACATCAGTGCGTTCCCGACATGTGCACGATAGCAGTGTTTGGATCTGAACAGTGTTTTGGTGCATATAGATTAACCCTGTACAGTGTCATTAGTTTACACATTCAGAGGAATCTGTATGATATCAATTATTATACATACAACCAAGAATGTCCTGATCAAGTTCTTACTTATATTTTGCTTCCAATCCAATACGAGTCCTTTAGATCTACTCCAGAATCATCAGGCTCCCTCCTGTGAGAGACCTCTCCACCTTTAGTAAGCAACAGGTCTTAAGGAAAGCCAACGAGATCCTTCACACCGGCTGTTCCCTGCATCTGACTGGCCCCCCTCTGGATGTTGCCTTCGCTGCTGGACTCAAAGAAGGATTTTTGTTCCCAGAGCTGTCTCCATGTTTGACCCTTCCTGCCAATGCCCATGTAATATAATGTCATATTTATGATGTGGTTTATTGTTGTTGTTTTGTTGTCTTTATATTAAAACACTCTTTTGAATTGCCCCTAGGGGATAAATAAAGTTATTTGAATTTAATATTTATTATGTGCCAACACCACTTTCCTGGATGATCAAGTATTGTAGCTGAGCTGTAGTACCTGAACGCACCACCAGGTGAAGCTTCTTACTGTTTAATAGTGACCAGAGGAGGCAACGTGGTGAGAGTTTAGCTAGTAAAGGAGCACCGTGATAAAGACTTCAATGAGGCGTGGCGAGCTGAGATAATCTTGGGCAATGATCCGGTATCCCATTGGTCCATCTGAACGCCATTAACGCAGCTTTTACCACATGACATAAGATGTAAACGAGCAGGTTTATGCCGACTAATCATCAATTAAAAGCTTCTGTAGTCGACATCCCCCAACATCAACAGCACCCACCTGTATTTCTTTATTTTTCTCCTGATATTTCTGCGCTTCAACCTTTGCAGCTGAGAATGTTCTGGCTGTAGGAGCAATAAAAGCTTATCTCATTTTATCTTATCTGACGTAGACTGGGTCCGCCGACTGACACAGAACCTGATGTTTGCTCCACTTCGAGGTCCACGACAGAATCGGTCCAAAAGATTCACAGGTTCTGATGTTGACGGCGAAATTTCATATCGATGCCTGATTCAGCATCGATGAGTACTACTCCCACCAACACTCTTATATGATCTGGTACGTGAAAGTATAAGAAAAATGGAGATAAACAAGTTCAGGGAGGACGCCGTCGTCTCTCTCGTCACAATAAAATCCCTTCAAGGACGCGAGCGCTCGATAACGTCGACACATTCAGCGCGCATTAGCTGATATTTGTGTTTTAATTGCAGCAAACACTCGAGCCGCCTGTTGTTCCGCCGTTGCCACAGTGTCTTTAACACGTCCAGTGATGCGAACGAGTTCATTAGCGCTGCTAATTAATGCACTAATTAGCAAATATGTCTACATCAACACGTTGTCACAAAACACATGGACGTATCAGCAATGTTAGCTTAAAGTAGTGGCTTGAAAACAGGTTTTTTTTCTAGATTAATATGCAAATATGTGCAGACAGTTGCTTTAAAATCTAATCGGATCATCTATTCAGCGGAGGGAACTCGTGGTGTACAGTAAGACGGATATTTTCTTCCCTTGATTTGTCTACACAGTCCATTTATTCATACTCCCCGAGCATCTGACCCGCATTGCTCACCACCGTCGGCCAAGGTCACCGCAAATGGCTCAACCTCCGCAGACAATTCACCTGCTTATTAGTCCTAATTCAAACTGACGAGGGCGGCTGATTGTAGGTTTCTGTGTGTTTGGGAGAATGTTTACGGGAGAGAAAGACGGAGAGGCAGGCTGCACGGTTCTGTCAGCCGGCGAGCATGCATGTGCATCTGAATGGCGAGCGTGCATCGCCGCTGTGTGGGTTTGCGCCGCCTGGATGTAATTGCAGGTAAGTCCGCCAAGGTCACAGCATCCCTGCCCTGCATCGCCGATGAACAGACGGGTCTCTGGGAAGCGCTCGTGTTTGCATAAGGAGACTATAGGTGCATGAAAAATGAAGCAGGTGTCACTTCCCCGCGGTGCCTCCTTTAAATCTGATTATCCCCACAGATCGGGACATGGATCTTGTCACTATGTCAATCCGGCACCTTGATTTCAGCAACCTTATTGATTGTATTTTAATTAAGCGACCAACTGCACTCGCGTCTGATGTTTATTAAACAGCGTGTCCTCATTAAGTCCACACCTGTGTCGTGTTTTTATGACCTACTTGTTGTCCACTCAACTTTAATGACAAAACACTGCTGCATTAATGTGCTTTTGGAGTCAAAACAAGAATTTGTGGAATAATTAAGAATATTCTGGGCACTGGTTAAATATTTAATCATGAAGTCCAGTCGATCACTTCAGTTAGTTTTGCTGCTTTTTTAAGGAAATCACTACGGCAAAACTAATTCAATACATTAGAATGACTCAAAAAACGCAAATACATGCAACTGTTTCTGTATTTAACAGGTGGAATAAGCACAAATATTTATGTCTGTTATATCAGTTTTATCATATTATTTTACTTAAAGTAAGTGATTAGCCAATTTTGTTAGTCATTGTTAAAATATGTGATGCCCAAAATGTAATATTTGATAAGTCAAGTCTGGACAAATCAAGAAAATTATCATAAAAATGCTCCAATGAGGGCTGCAGGGTGGCGCAGTTGGTAGCACTGTTGCCTCGCAGCAAGAAGGTTGCCGGTTTGCGTCCCAGTGGGGGCACCGGAATCTTTCTGCGTGGAGTCTCCATGTTCTCCCCGTGCAGCGTGGGTTCTCTCCGGGTTCTCCAGCTTCCTCCCACAAGGTCCAAAAACATGTTGAGGTTAATTGGTGATTGTAAATTGTCCGTAGGTGTGACTGTGAGTGTGCTTGGTTGTCTGTCTCTAAGTGTAGCCCTGTGATAGACTGGTTACCTGTCCAGGGTGTCCTCTGCCTTCGCCCTAAGTCGGCTGGGATAGACTCCAGCCCCCCCGCGACCCTAGTGAGGATTAAGCGGTGTATAGAAAATGGATGGATGGATGCTCCAATGAACCAACATGAATCAATTTTGCTTTATATATCCATAAAAACTATTTACAGTCATGACTCAATAATCTGACCCTTAACAATCCTAAACCTGCTATCCTACAAGAACCCATAAAAACAGCCTTAACATAGCGACAGCCTTGGATTGTGACTCCGACATGACATTTAATGTCACCAATCAGGATGACGGCGTATTATCTGACTGAACAATCCCACAGATTGGCTACGTTCACACTGCAGGACTTGATGCTCAATGAGGATTTCTTTGTGACTTCCTTCACGTTTCCACTTCAATGCGACTTGTATGTGATCTGCTGTGTGAACTTCATACGAGCCAAAAGTGTCCCGCATGCGCAGAAGAGGACACGACGACGTCACACGCAGCGAGCGCGCTCAGTGTTTATGGAAGTAAACATGGATGGTAACGGTGGAGCGTATCTGCCACTCCCCCGCCGCCACCGATGGAGGAAACAGAAGTGTGAGCGCTAACTAAACTAGCATCAGCAGCCAAGTACTGCCTGTGTGTTCTGGACACTTCCACCCCGTCAGAGCGCTGCCCCGGGGTGGAAGTGTCCCCCGACCGGGACGAATATTCAGATATTAATCATTACTTGAGCCCAGAAAGTTCTATTGGGACCAGCCCCACTAGTTATTATAGCAACTATGAACAATAATTAACAACTAATGAGCCTTCCAGCATCAAGCCCTCCTCGTATCTGGACCTCCGTCTTGACAATCCGACATAGAAGAAGGTTTTACATTTAGTGTCGGATTATCGAGTCACGACTGTATTCATTGTATTTTTATTTTCTATTAGTTATCTAACAAAAAAACACAACATATGGTCAAACAGACTTTATAAAAACACACCAACATATGTTCTTAAATCAAATGTCTCTCATCCATTCACTTTCTTGACAACACTCTGATGTGTCTTTATTTTAATGGCAGTGCATGCGCTTCAAGTTTTCACCGTCTAATAAAGCAAAACTTCGGAGCGAGTTCAGGCAATCGGCACAGGCCTGCTGCAGCTCCTCGCCCTGCCACATCTATCCGAGTCAACCTTTCCATCAAGGCAGTTAATAGTTTGACATTTTGGGGGGAATATGCTCTCGCTTTCTTGCTGACTGAGTCTCCACATGTTGCCTGACAACCTTGTGGTAATGATAAGTCTCCAGAAAGTCAATGCATCCGTCCAAGACATTTTTTTTTCCAGTTCCAATCACACTTTTGGTTTCTTTTTACTTCAACGTCTCAGATTAAACTAACAAGACGGCCGCTAGCGTCTCATCAGCCTGAGCCGCGGCCATCACAGGTCAGATTTATCCACCGAAGCTTCAATGTCCAAGTTTCAGTGAATGCATGCAGCGCTCGAGCTTTATTAGTCTGACAGTATAAACAGCAGCAGCCAGTTTATTAAATTACTGCAGCAGCTGAATCCATATCGCCGCCTTCGACGCACGAGAGGAACACGGCAGCAGCTTCATTATTTACTTATAAATCGGCCCGACATGGAAACAGAATCAATTGGGCTCCAACGGTAGATGACATTGTGCGCTTGTCTTCACCTCCGGTCATAGTTTATAAGCTGCATTTAAATTGTTTCTTGCACAGTTTAATGCTGAGCTCCTCCACAGCTTGATTATGTCACGCTGAAGTTTGATCCACTTACCGAGGTCAAAGTATTTCTATCAAATTAAGTCTTTTTTTTAATTTAGACTCGCAGCAGGAGATCTGTGACGTTCGTCTTATAGGACTCCAACTATAAAGTATATGGCAGCAGGTCGCCTAGCAACAGTGAAAACATATAATAAGTAGATGGAGTCAGATAAATCATCATGCAACATAAATTTTAATCTTGAAATCATAAATAAACTATGGATGTCCCCCAAATACTCCCCAGCATGTCTTTGCTATTTTGAGCTGCAATCACCCTGATAACCAAAACCTGTACCTCTGCACTGGTTCATGCAGATAATTAGCTGTAAAATAAGAAACCGGACACGAGAACAGCACGATAGCATCCTGACATCCAGCTACCAGCTTTTAACTTTGGTCCCGTGTAGTTAACCCTTGTGAAAAATGTCTCGGGGCTTCAGTAACCGCTCGCTGGCACCGGCTCGCTCTTTGTGTGCACAAACACATCTTGGAAAGAACTTCAATGATCATAATTCCCAGAATGTCAAGCTGTTATTTTAAGCTGCTGCTGCTGGTCTGTTTACTTTTTTTTTGGTTGCATGTGGCAGCCTGAAAAAGCGAGATGCTGAAACTTCTGCTGCTGCTCATTAAACCCTCCTTCAGTTCTCACATCCACCTGTAAAGAGCCTCCCTTTCTCCCTCCGAGGAAGTTATTATCATCACTCCACGCTGCCTGCTGTGCCGAACTGAACTTAATGTTACCTCGCCAGAAGAGGGAAGGTCTGGGTGGCAGACATGGCGTTCATCTATATTCATTTAATTATCCTGAGCTGATATATAATATATGTTAAAATATTATGATAATTAGAGTTTTACACGAACGACTGATTTAGATTAAAGTCGTCACCGAGAAGGTTTTAAGTCTTACCGCTGGATCGGCTCTACGGCAAAGACCTGATCAAGCTGATGGCTGTGCAACGGAGGCGTAAATGTCTATTTTCTTGAAGTTTTACGACTGTGACTTATGAGCAGTTAGAGAGTGATAAGCGCATGAGCCAGCAGAGTTCGGAGGACCAAAAAAAAGTGCAGATGCAGGAGATCTCGGCTGCGGCATAAAGCCGGAGTCATCAGCGGCTCGGCGGCTGAAGGGCTGTTTAGCAGCAGCGGAGCTCCAGAGTATGCATCATTGACTCACAAATAAATACCTGAGAACAGAGTGTACTGTCAGACGGTTCCACATCAATCAAATATAATACCTACATAAAGAAGTGCTTACATCAAAGAACACCCCGACACCACTGAGCCGGCAGTCCTGGACAGGCTGTGGATCTTTTTTTTTTTTTTATGCTGTGATGCTTAACTGGCAAACAGAGGATGAAAGCAAAAGGAGGAAAGAGGAAGGTGCATTGTTAGCGGCTGATGAGAACCGAAGGAGAACGCGAGGGAGGAAGCGAGCAAGGTCAAAGTCACTCTTGATGATCTGGAGTTGTTTTTTAAACACTGGATGTGAATGCTACTATTAAAGCTGCTCCTGATTGTCAAACGCCGAACACAGTCTTTGTAGTTTGAGCGGTTTGTAAAAGTTTGGATTCGGTTCCTGTTGCGACCGGCGCGCTAATGCAACACGTACGAGCAGGAACCATCACGAGTGGGTGTGATGTCATGAGACCAATGTTGGAGCTTGTGTTACTTTCAGGTGTGCGTTTGTGATTTCACCATCGACTGAAAGGATCTCTGTGGGCAGCTCGAGATGTTCAGAGTTGGGACTATGACCAAAAAAGCCAAACAGCAGCCTTTGCAGTGAGAGAGTTGGTAGTCTCCAAGACACCAAAAGACCGAGTCACACCGTCAACATCAAGTCCTACTGTTACATCCCGATGCATCTGAAGGACGACATTTGGTACAAATGACCTAAACTGTGGCGC
This sequence comes from Stegastes partitus, assembly GCF_000690725.1. Lineage (NCBI taxonomy): Eukaryota > Metazoa > Chordata > Actinopteri > Pomacentridae > Stegastes > Stegastes partitus. Next base: position 358,688 of record NW_007578200.1, on the reverse strand, counting down.
TCTAGCGTTTGGCTGCTCCAACTGGGCTGCAAATATTGTGGCTACAACAACACAATCATCACTCCTCATGTTCTTGCTAGATTCATCTCCCTCAGACGTCTGTCTCTTCCCTAAGATGAAATTTCATGTGAAGGGTTTTGACACAGCGTGGGAGATCTGTTGATACTTAAGGGAGCATTTGAAATGTGGCGGGAGAGCTCGGAGCTGTACGTCTCTGCACAAGGTCTCTACTTTGAGGGGTACGAGGTGTGTCAGAAAAGTTCCAGGACTGGTGTCATGAAAGATATATATTCAAATCCAAACTACAAGTTTTCTCCCAAACCCTAACACACTTCCTCAGCCCTCTCTTCACGCCGCCATGCACTCCTGGAAGGATTCGTCAGCCATCTTGATGTCGTCCACGTCTTCTAAACTGGTCCCTTTGATCAGCGATCTCCAACCTTTTTTTGCACTACGGACCGGTTTTACACAAGAAAATTTTCTGCACACACATAACAAAAAATAATATTTTTTTCTATTAAGAAGTTTCACAAACAAATAAAATGACTTGCTAAATATGCGTTTACTTTCTTTCTGTCTCAGCATCGAGTCTCTCCCACTTTCCAAAGAAGCTTTCCGGAGACATTTGTTTTTTTTGGTACATTTCAGCAGCGGTTAGAATGACGGCTTCGTTTAATGGCCGGGCGTGAAAACTGAAACAAGCACAGACAGAAGTGACGGGACGACGATTTCAAAATAAAACACCCTGTAGACCGCTGGAAATAAAAAAAAAACTTTTTTTTTCTTTCTGTGCGGCCTGGTACCAAATGACCCACGGCCCGGTACTGGTCTGCGGCCTGACGGTTGGGGACCGCTGCCCTTGGTGACCCCCTTGAGCTTGAGGAAGAGGAAACAACCCCACGGAGCCAGGTGGGGTGAGTAGGGAGGTTGCTCCAGCACGGAGATGTTCTTCTCAGCGAGGAACTGAGGGATGCTCAGGGTGTTGTGAGCAGGTTGTCATGGTGACGCAGCCTCCACTGGTCCTGACACAACTCTGCCTCTTCTCTGAACAAAGCAGGATCTCTTTGTAGACGGGCTGGTTGATTGTCCGAAGGGGAAAACTTTGTAGTTTGGGTTTGAAATACATCTTTTGTGAAACCAGTCCTGGAACTTTTCTGATAGTGACCAAATATTTTTCCTAAAGTTAGCTCTGGCCACTCTTGTTGGTTGTTGGTTCTACTTTCTAAAAACTAGCTGTATATACTTAAAGCTTCATTCTGCATTCAGTGCCACCAAAGTCTTGATCCCTATAAGTTTTCATGGCAGACACTAAAAACCTTCCCTTCGCACACCGAGCCAACAATTAGCGACAAATTGCTTCTTTCTAAGCAGGGTGTGTTTGTTCCTGAGAAATTGGATTTGTAAAAGATTAGACTCTTTTAATTCAATCTGTCTTAAATGGAAAGCTTCAATTTCCCCAAGTTGTGAGGAAAAGGAAAGCTATTGAATGGATATAAACACAGGTTTTGGAGACAGCTCAAATCTGTTTGCCTTTAAACCAATTAAGAGAAGTTTCGCAATGCATTTTAAGTGCTGTGCATTATTTGTCTGTGCACCGTAACACATTCTAATCCTGCACACAGAAAAACACAAAAACAAAAGATGCCGCTGAAGCAACAGTTCAAGCAGGAGTAGAAAGAATGGAATACATACAGCTGTAATTATAACTAAATCACTCCAATACAATGCAATAAAGCTTCTCGTTGAACTGAAATGACTGTGGGGAGTTGGGCTCATAAGAAGTTTTACATCTTATCTGATAAACTTCCTTTTCTTTTTATAAAAAAAAAACCCTATGAAACCATATCTGCACAAGGTCTTTAGCGAATCTAGGTCATAAATATGTGATGAAGAGGGAAATTAGTTTTGCCATTACAGAGCCTTATTATACAATATTGTCTCAGAGTAATGCTGGTTTGGGAAAAAAAAAAAACAACAGTTCAATTAGAACTGACATTGGGAAACTGCTTCCTCTGGAAAATGCACAAATATTGCTGCTGCAGATTACGTCTGGGTGGGCAATCAGGTGAGTTTTAACACGTCGTCTGCAGGGAGTCGACGAAACGAGGACCCCGGAGCTGATCGAAGGAACCGATGATGAGACGTCTGCAGGAGAGAGCGAAGGTTTCAGCGCGCAAGTGATGATTTTCCACCTGAGATATCAGTTAAGCACCATAATAATGGAGTAAATGTCCATCTCATGAAAAAAGCGAGTCAATGAGGCGCAGATTTTTCCATATTAAACAAAATACCTGCGTTAAAAAAAAAAGAAGAAGAAGGCAGTAAATTACACACCTGAGGCAGCAGCTCTGTGTGGAATATTATATCACTTTACTGTGTTCCTTTATGGATAAATCATACAACGTGGAAGCCTCGTGAAACGTGAAGAACTCAAATAATCTACAAGCGTCGGTAATAAAAGCTGAGTAAATTCACCATCTGTGTGCAGGCAGGGGGGCTCCAGGCTGGAACTTATTTGTTTTTTTCTTAAACCAAAGACACGTATATCTCAATTTTCAGCAAAATCTTGGCGGCTTTTTGCTGCTGCTGTATGTGTGTGAGCTTCAGCGAGAAAGGTGGTTTCGCTGGACCGAAACGAGACGCCGCCTTGTTTCACGGAGCCGAGTGGGGCCGAGCCGAAGGCGGTGCGAGGCGTGTGATTGGCAGCAGCAGTTTGGCAGAGAAAAAAGACAGAGAGTGATGTGAGAAAGCAAAATGTTCCAGTCATAAAACAGCAGGTCCTCACAGCGGCGCGCATGCTGGTCCCCCCGAAGCAGATGTTGACTCCGGCGGCGCGATGCTGGATCGCTGCCACCTGGATTTTTTCTGGGTTAGCTCGAGAAGCCCCCGCGCAATCACATCCTGAACCCGGCCGAAAATACGTCTCCGACTGAAAGCCTGCGGTGATGAGGGGGGATTATTTCAACAAGGCGATGCCACGGGGAGCAAGTCACCAGGTAATTTATTATCAAAAAGCCGTAACCATCCTGCCCCCGGTGACGAGTGATTCATCCCTGTGAACTCATCCCCTCTCTGAGCAGCCTGAGCGGTGGCTTTTGTCGCTGCAAACCAGTGTGCTGGAGAAGCTTACTCGACTTAGCTGATCCCGGCTGGATGAGCGAGACCCGTGTCCCCGGGAATCGAGTTCGAGATGATTTTCTAGGATTTATGTCCAATGTGGAACGTTAATCTGCTCTTAATGTAGCCAAGCACAAGGTGGAGGCCGGGGTGACTCTAACGTACGTGACTGGTCGCGAATGAAAACTTTACCTGTTATTAGTCTGTTTTGAATGTCAGAAATAATCTTCACAGCAAATGTCAGCGTCGGAGTCGGGCTAGACGCAAAGTCAGAGGATCGATGGTGTCAATAGGCGTCGTCCTGTAGGGACCGCGGATCATTTTAAGGCGATCCATCAGTTGAGATATCTGCCACCCTGGAAGGCTTGTAATGGATAAAATATCACATTCAGAACCTGTGAGGAGTTCTAATAAAGCATTTGCATGAAACAGTCGTCGGCGTGCTGCGTCCTTGTGGTCTTCTCCATCTCCTCCTCTCAGTCTACTTTATTCTGCTTTTAACTACCTCGGCCTCCTCGCTCCCTCCTGCTCTCACTCCCATCAAGCTGAAAGTTCCTGCATATCGACCTGTTTTTTCAATCCTCCGGTGCCCTGATGTCCTGCTTTCCCGCCGCATCTCGCTTCACTTTGCTTTCCTTCTGTCCTACCTTAGATCTATTAGCCTCCTCGCTCCATCATTCCTCTGCAGGCTGCTTCAGCCCATCTGGCCCGTGCATCCCCCCTCCTCTCCTTTAACTGCAGGTCGGTGCGGCTAAAATAAAGCTTCATACTTCACTCTGGTTCATAAATACTCGTTTAGCCAATTTAGGTCCACCGAAGAGATACTTTAAAGGTATACTAGTCAAGATTTTCCTAAAAGGTGATGCATAGACTCATGCAAAGGTTGGGTATGGATCATAATGGGTCTCTAATGTATGTTCATATTTTCTTCTTATGTTGCTGTGTTCAGGACATTTCTGAGCCGTTGGGCAGTGGGAGTGGAGCCCCCTGCAGGTTGGGTTGGGACCATAAGCAGCCATGAAAATGGAGAGCATAGTGGCAAAAGTCTACAAATATGGAAAGGGAAACCGAACGAAGCTTGTTACAAAAGAGTGAATCTAGAGGTTGGATTTAATCTGAAAAAGAGGAGGATTGATGACGAGTTGGACGGGTTAGCTTTGCTTAAGGATCAGCTTTTCTATTATTTTCATACTTTGGTAGATGGAAGTAAGTAGATGTACAAGCAGTGAACACTGAGGTCTCATCCACACGTAGCAGGGTAGCTCACAAAACGAAGATATTTTTCTACGAAAACGCAGATTTACGGCATTAAAAACGATTCTTTCAGGGCGCTGCTATAGCTCACCTGGTTGAGCTGGCGTCCCATGTGCAGGGCTACAGTCCCAATGTGGAGGTCATGAGTTCGAATCCCGCTCATGGCCCTTTCCCACATGTCTTCTCCCCTACTTTCCTGTCTCTCTCTGACTAAATCTATCCAACAAAGGCCAGAAAAATAACTTTAAAAAAAAAAACCCCAAAAAAGATTCTGTCAAAAACCTCCGACCAAAGTGAAGATCTGAGAATCCTCAGTTTATGCGTCTGCATGTGGACGTCAATAACCGAGTTTTAGGTTTGGACACGTCCCTGCCTTTACATCACATACACGACCTGTGTTTACATGTGGAAACAGCATGGACGCCCTCAGAACCATGCTGTCTCTGGTCCAGGCCCAGATACCGCTCCACGTACAAGAACACAAGCGAAGGACGACGTTAAGGACGGTTATTTTCCGCCACCTTGCCATTCCACGTCCGAGGCATGTTCTCCGTCAGAGACGCCGGTTTTGGGTCAGAACGGGACGCACTGCCAGCTGGTGGGAGAACTTTGAAATGGAATGGCGGGACAGTTTCCGTACGTCCCGGTCTTCGCTCCTGTCGTTGGAGTTCTTACATCCTCACGTAGAATATGAATGTGCTTAACAACACACTGATGCGGTTAGAGGTGGATGAACTCTTTTTCGAAAAACGAGGTGGTGCGCATGCAAGTTTTTTCGAGACGGAGGGGGAGGATATCTGGTTTTACAAGGACAAGACCTCAGTCCTACTTTCAAACCAATGGAAACTGTATGTATACGTTGGTGCTCGTGGTAATTCAGTGCTGCAACCTGCCTGCAAACTCCATTTTGCAAGTTGGTGCATCCAGTTAGAGGCCTGCAAACCTTTAAGTTACTCACAGTCCTGATCCGGTCTTCAGGTCGTGGAGTCGCTGCTGCTGCTGCTGCCGGTGGTGAACTGGTTAGTGTGTGTTCTGGAAAACGTGGTTCGAGGTGTGTTTGTGCTTCCGTAGGTGTCGAGGCGTCGTTGTGTTTACAAATAGCATCCAACGATTCCTGTGCAGTGTGTGTCTGTAATTTGTGCTGACATGCATTCTGCTACTGTACTCATGAGCGCGCTGGTTTATTTATGCTATTTAATATATTAATTAGTTTCCTTCGCAGAAAGTCCTGCAGATAAGAGGAGGGAGTTCTCTGTGTCAACAAGCTGCCTGCTTAACAACCTCTTGTTTTACCAAACGGCCCGTCATCACATCGTATCACCGACGTGGAGACAAAGCGAGCCGGCCAACTGCTCCTTCAGCAACAACAAAAACCACCTTAAATGTTTTTGAGCTCGGTTCTCGTCTGGATACGACGAAACCAGATGGAAATAAAAGCAGCTTGTCACATTTACACATTCAGCGCTTCACTCCGGCTGACGCGCCGTGAATACACTCGCAAAACCTAAACTTCCTTTTCTTTATAAACAGCATCACATATTCCGAAGGCGCTGCCAAGATTTCCACAGCTCGTACCTGCCTGGGTTCCAGCTGTCATTTACACGCTGCGGCTCTTAGCGAAGCAACACCCCCACCGCTAAACCGAGAAGACCTATCAGCTGGAAACACCCTCGTCTAAACTAAAGTGGAAGAAGAAGTGTTAAACGAGAGAGTAGAAGTAAAAACACGACAGCGCTGTGTTTCGTCCGTTACTCTATACAGGAAGTGATGCTGTCCAGCTTAACTCTGTCCCATAGTTTTTTCACGTCTCATCGTCTGGCTGCGACACATTCTGCAGGTGTCAGCTGTAATAAACTGTAATTATAATATTTAGCTGCTCTTTTTTTCCCCCCATGAATAATTATAAACTTTGCAACAACCATCTAATACTGCATCACGGGCTGAAAAATAACACTCAATACAAACTTCAACAGCTGCGCTCGGCGTTGGAATAAAATATGAATGAGGTGAATACCAACTCGACGACAACGTCAACACGCCGCTGTGTCGTGGGAGTGATGTTTAATGTTGTTTTTATTGTTATGTTTTGCTAGCATGTTAAAATTACCCTTATTAGCACTGAAAAGCAAACATTATACCCTGATGTCAGCACTAAAGGGAAAGTAAAGAGGCTTTGAAAGATATTATACGTGATCATGAGGGGAAGATGTCCTGCCAGGAGTGTCAGAATTATGAGCATCCATCCATCATCTCTACACCTTAATCCTCACCAGGGTCATGGCGGGCTGGAGTCTATCCCAGCTGACTCAGGGTGAAGGCAGGTTCACCTGGACAGGTAACCAGTCTATCACAGGGCTACACTTAGAGACAGACAACCAAGCACACTCACATTCACACCTACGGACAATTTACAATCACCAATTAACCTCAGCATGTTTCTGGACTGTAGGAGGAAGCCGGAGAACCTGGAGAGAACCCACGCTGCACGGGGAGAACATGGAGACTCCACGCAGAAAGGTCACGAACCGGCGACCTTCTAGCTGCGAGGCAACAGTGCTAACCAGCTGAGCCACCTTGCAGCCCTGAACAATAGTTAGTAAGGATAATAAAACACAAAAAAAGACAGACAGGACACGGTTCCATTGATGCTACCATCACTCCTCTGATACCCCTTTTCCACCAAACTGGTTCCAGTGCTGGTTCTGTGCTAGAGCCTGACTTGGCACCAGTTCTTTGTGTTTCCACCACCTAAGCACCGGCTCCAGGCTCTCAAAACTGGTGCTTAGCGAGCACCAACTCTTTGCTGGGCCAGAGCTAAGCACCGTCAGGGGCTGGGGGCGGGTTATCAGGACCACCGAGACCGATGGATGAATGGGACACACAAGAGGTGATTTGTGTCGTCTCTGGTCCGATCACAGAGGTACTGGAATGAGTGCCGGGACACATGGAAGTTTTGCACAAACTGTTGCGTCCTGAAATCCGGTCCAACTGTGTCCCACCAGCAGCACCACAGTGGTGGAAAGCGGGACTTTTATAACTTCAGTGTGCTGCGGTGTTTACGCTTAGAAATGAGGTCTTCTCGTGAAAAACGGACCTTTGTGCATTCTGTTCATAGAAAAGACTGCATGAGAAGAAATCACTCAGTTTCACCTTGGACAAATCTGACATCAGAACCTCCTGGTTTATTCTATTTAAAGTCATCTTTGGTCACACACCGGTCTGAGCACCGCAGCCACCAACAGCAGCTAGCAGCCTGCTATGTGGAGCGTTCATGGAACATCTGTAAATCATAGCGTCTATCAATAAGAAAATGTTCAGCAGGTCATATGTTTTGCCTGTGACAAGGTGCAAACAAATGAGAAAGTTGGTCACACTGGTTAAAAAGTCAGTCTGCAGTCCTGTGTGAACTTCCGTGCAGCACAAGCTTTGTTTGGTAAACGGCTGCAGTGACGTATGGCTCTAACTTGGCTCCTTGCCGATGGAAAACCAACCGGTTCTCAGATTGGAACCAACTAAGCACCGGCACAGAACTAGCACCTGGTTCATTAGTGTCTTTGCAGCAGCTCTAGGATGGATTTTGAAATTTTACTGATCACTTTAAGGAGTTTTAATCCTTAGTAACATA
>NW_007578200.1:347493-350255 GCF_000690725.1 Stegastes partitus | reverse complement strand
GGCTGGCTGAGGAGCGCTGACCCTTCACAAAGACTTTTCACCAGCAGCGAGCGAGAGATCACAGAGAGAAAGCCAAGCTCATGTGGGAGGGGAGAGGACTGTGGGTGTATTCGTACCAGTCTTACTCTTCTGTGTGTATATGTACAGCTTAGGTGTTTGTTTGGATGTTTGCATGTGCTTTTAAGTGCCTGCGTCTGTATTAATGCAAAGTTTTGCTGCACACAAATTGGCCGACACATCGCCTCAGATCATCTCCTTGTTGAATCCAGCTCTAATAGCATGTGTGAACCAGCACAGGGCAGCCATATGTCTCCTCCTCCTCCTCCTCTGCTGTTTAACACTAAGCTGCATCGCTGACAGATGGTCCAGCTGCTTTTAGCATGCCCATATTATTTTATTATGTAACGTGTAAACTGCAGAATGACTTCCAAGTCCTTCATCTTTAAAAAAATAAAATCACACAAATGATCTCTGAGCGAACAGAAATGTAATTACTGTATATGTGGAAAAACCTCCTCGTTTCATTCATTACTGTCACCGGATTTTTCTTCACATATTTTTTTTTTCTCCTCATTTTATGCACAACGGGAGGCAGAGAAATGCTCCCTCTGTATTTAGGTTCACACCATTCTTTCAAAATGCTTTTCCTCTCAGTCAAAAAGATTGAGAAAGCGTATTAAATCTAATCTATCGAGAGGTGCGCGAATGGGGGGAAAAAAAAATTGTGAAAATGTAATGATTCTTCTGAGCATCACACTGATTTGGACGGAGCCGAGATGTAACCGGGTCTCATTAGAAACAGACTGAAACATGATGGATGGGATTTCTACAGTAGCAGTAAAATACTCTGTAGTTTATTGCATCCTGGACTTTTATTTTTTTCCCCCAGCGTGATGAACTCGATACCTTTCCAGCACTAGCAGGTGACTTCCTCGACTCGCTCTCAGCGGTTCTCAACGAGGCTTTTACGCATTAGGCACCGAAAAAAAAAAACTACCTCTTGTATTATTTGGAGGAGCGCTCCGAGCACTTAAAAGGTGGAGTACAACGGTTCTAATCCAATACGCTTTTTGTAAAATTCAGCACATTTCTCCTCACGCTACGCTACCTGTCTGCTCTCTGTGTGTGCTGGAAAAATAAAAAAAATAAAAGATGTGGTGTTGGTGAGCAGCCCTGCCTCTGGAAGCTGAAAATGGGAAACAAACACAGCAGCTCGGTCCAATTCACACATCAGTATGTTCGGTGTGAACAGGACAGAGATGGGGGACGAAAGGGGGTCGGCGGGAGGAAGAGGGAAGGGAAATCTGGTGCATGTCAGCTATCTAGATAAGCCACAGGAGCTAAATATCAACTCTAGAATCACAGAATCCACCTTTAAAGGCAAAGAATGAGCAAATCTGACACATCTGGATCTATTATCACGACATTAAATCAAGCCTAAAGCAACAGGAAGTTATGGTCTTATAATTATAGGATTCAGATTTGTATGTCTGCTGCTGTGTTTTTTCTTCACTCGATCACCTGAGCCGCTATTGTTTACCGTGATGAACATGAGGAGATACAGGAAGCAACTCATAACTTATTATGCGGTTGCCGAGCAACAGCAAGATGCCTCCCGCTGCCACAACCACACATAAGTGATTAAGATAAGAACCCGCTCCGTCCGTCGACTCCGTGGTCTTATCCGGACGAAGCAACCTTTAGCTTTGGGCGTTATTACAGACTGCTGAATGGATCGAAGTCGCTCCTTGCGACCCCCGAGGGTGCGTATTTATAACCCCTACCTCCAGGACAGGTGCCTCTTATTCCATTTGTTCTGAGGGCTGGAGCTTCGTTTCCTGCGCCCCGTCGTCCCCTCGGCCTCGGACACATCTGGCAGGGAACATCTGGGGGTTTTCATTAGGCCCAGGGTGGCTTGGTCTGCAGGAGAGGGGAGGTGATTGTGATGCAAACTAATGGAAATGCATGCCACGACTTTAATATTCACTACCAAGGCAAGAATTTGCTAAAACACGAAGGCGGATTGATGCAAAGTGCCCGTTTCAACCGCGATTTAACATCTGCTCGTAACTGACCGCCTCAGCGTCTCAGGTTACGAGAAGACATTCGGGCCATAAATCATAAATCATGCAAGATCCCATCTTACATGATGCCCTCATTTTGGGGCCATGCATTACACCTGCACACACCACTAGCATTGTTCCCATGTGGTTTTTTTTGCAGTCATACATGTGAGAAGGAGTTTGTGTAATGAAGAGTAATGCTGTTTATAGAGGAGGCATGTGTGAGTGATAGTCGGCGTGTACGTTGGACTACAACGTACTAGAGCGAGAGAATAGTGGAATAATCAATACACTGTTCTGTTTCGCACATACGAGGCTCATCAATCACGTACAGTAGGCACATAGCAGCACTGTCACTGCTGCCGTGTGTGTGTGTGTCTGAGATGGCAAGTGTGATTTATTTGTACAAGGTGTCTGGTAGCAGCCGTGCAATCTAGCAACACATAAGAAGTGCAGTAAGTATTACTTTTCTAATGTTCAGGGGTTGTCGTGTCACAGCGATATCGATTCAATTTCCATACTTTTTGTTTGTTTGTTTGTAGGATTGCATTATGTTTTTAGTTTTTTGTTCCCCCCCCAGGTGCTCCCGTAGCAACACAAACAAGACGTACCGAAGACTCCGGTCTCCTTCAGCCCTCCGAACTTCTGCATGGCTTTGATGGCCTTGGTGAGGGCCTCCTTGGTCTGGAGCTGGCCAGT